>NC_084623.1:41198876-41498876 GCF_033978795.1 Nerophis ophidion
GGTGTATTTGGTATCTACATAAGTCCCGAAAATTTTAAATCAAACCGTGGAGGCCTTCCTTCACACTTCCACCAGCTGTTTGGAGTCTGCCAAGCCTGTGACGTTTTTCGCACCTATGAGGTTATAAATTTAGCTAAAGGCCTTTTTTTAAGGGCTTTACATTTTTACTAACATTGGGTGCAAGTTCTATGATTAACAACATTCCTCCAATGAAATAGATATCTCTGATTAATTTCTATATTACTTAAAAAAAACAACTGGTTTTGTTTCATTAAATTCTACCCAAACATTTGATAAAGTCAAGTGCAAATAAAGCAACAAGAGAAGTAAACCACACTTCCCTTTTCTAAAGTAAATGTGTACAGCAATAGGCCACCAACATCAACAATATGATTTGCCTAAGTGTTTGGACAGGACAGATTTGAAAGAAAAAAAAGATTTTGGATTTTTTTAATCGATTAAGTCACAAATAAGAATCGCAGTTAATTCGAAAATCTATTTTTTGGACACGCCTAATACACATGCATCCTCCGCTGTTCCCATTGTCCAATAAAATATAGGTCTAATTTTTATTTGTCAGAAGACTTGCTATGCAAGCGCTAAAAACTACAACAAAGATGGAGGGGAGAAGACACTGTTGAAGTGGAAGCACGTAAATGAGTCTGGCCACAAAAAGGCGCATCCTGAAAAGACATATTCTATGCAACCCTTGTTGCGTTCTGGTGGCATTGTCACGGTGCACATGTTCCAAGGATGCGCAAGTACAAAAGGCGCCGTGTAGATAAGAGTCATAACACAAAATAGCGTGCTGCTGGGAAACACACGTGAAGCAAAAGGTAAAAATGTAGCTCTTTAGCATGAACAACGGAGGTAATAGAGTAAAGCCAACATAAACAGTCGCAAACGGGTACGAGTTAAATGAAAACAATACATTGGACAACGCAAACTGTGGCATAAAGCAAATAATCGACTTGGGCTCAGTGGATGGCGAGACGGGTAAACAACATAGAACTGCACAATTATGGCCAAAATATTAATCGCAATTATTTTCATCAATATTGAAGTCACGTTTATTTACTGTTAATTAAGATATATTTGATTTATATTAAACAAATAGTGAGTAAACTTGGCTTTCATTTTAAAACGAAAATTTAAAAACAATTCCTTAATAATAAAATAAATTGTACAAAAGACAAAGGGCTAACTAAAACAAAAATGTCCTTGCAGAGTGTGATCAAAAAGTGCCTACAAGTGAAAAATTTAAGTATGCACGAAAAGCACATAGAAAGGAATACATTCATTGTTCTGCTCACGTTATTTATTGAACATTTGTCCTTGGCCAAATATAATGTGTTTCTGTCTGTTATTTTGGCGTGTCTTTGAGAGGTGGTCCATCTGCACAGTTGATGTTTTGGGCACCACTCTTTTTGTTGCTGTTTGTCCGGTCTTAGCACCGGTGGCAGGCCCGATGGCGGTTGAGGAAAGAAGGAAAGTGTTTTTAATGCCTAACGTCTCTCCGCAACTCGATAATTTGTTAGGATGTGCACACCAACGCAGCTTTTCTGTGCAACTCGGTGTGGCGTTTGTCTTTGGTTCATTCACGGAGCAGCATTTCCGGGTTTCGGGAAACAAGTGCGGTGGTGTTTCAGAGTTCAAAAGCTGGAATGGAAAATTGTGCGGGAGGGGAGGGCACTGATGTAACTATGCATTTATTTTTACCAATATTTCCTGGCTACATTCAATCAACATTTCCTGGCTACATTCAATCAACATTCAATCAACATTGCATTATTATTTGGACTTGATGAACCTCTTTGGATTACCTTCAACATCTGTTGTCACTCACTCTTACTAGCTGTCACATGAGACCACTGTCAATCAGTCGCCCTGTCGTGGTTGACTGACTGTTGGTTATAAACGTGTTCGGTTTGAAATGCAGTTTTTTAAATCTTAATATCACAGACAATCACCCTCATTTAATCGTGGCTGCCAAAATCGTTATCACGATTAAAATTTGAATAATTGTGCAGCCTAAATACAGGTGGAAAAACTTAATTAATAAACGGAAACTGGTGTGTATGATCAGTGCACCTAACAACCAGCATGTAAACAAAGCAAGGAGCGCTGAAACAGAAATAGACCTTAAACATATGAGAATTATAAGAAACTCAAAACAAGACATTAACTGAGGTGACAGGTCATGGCAACATTTTGAACATTGAACCACCATTACATGTTATGCAGACCACAAGGAAGTTTTTTAAATGTAGAAAACTCATCTTAATATGACCCCTTTAATCTTTTTTTATAGATTAAACCCATCTTGCAATGTTAATGTACTTATACAACTAGTGTTACTGATTACTTTATCAGGAGATCTATAGCAGTGGATTTCGGAGTGGAATAGACAGCAAGCTGCTCAGCTTTAAAGGTGTTGAAGACAACGGCATCCTTTCAGAACAGAAGATAGTGTATTACCAGACATTTGCAGAAAAATGTGTTGTAGTATCGGCTCGTTATACCCATTAGTTTTCATTGTTCCAGCTTAGTTATGTGAGTGTTTAAGTGCTGAATTTCCTTACAAGATTAATAAAGAATATTCTGTAAAAGTTTCAGACCCTATCATCACCTTCTCTTGGTTTGGATTGGTATTTGCACTAGTTTTGATATTATCATGTGGGTTTGAGGGTCCCCCAGAGTAATAGTCAAACATTCAGTGTGTGTGCACTCAGTACTCACAAAGCAGTGAGGCTGACCGTGCGGAGGAGATGATCGAACAAGAAACGCAAGAGGAGTTCTGGTGGATCAGCAGCCTGAACACATCCAGTTCACAGATCATGTTGCTCTGAGCTCAGTTGGGAAGCAAGACTAGCGAGGAATGGAAATAGGTTAGGATAGACTTTTATTTATCCCACAATGGGGAAATTACATAGTTGCAGTACAGGTTTTTACATACAGTATTAGAAGTAAAGCGTAATGAAAAACAAAAATAAATAAGGATATATAATAATAAATATTACATATTGCTCATTATTATGTATACATAGAAGATAAAATAGCCTTAGTGCTCTTGCACTGTGGATGTAACAGTCTAATGCTGAAGGAGTTACTCAGCGCCTTCATGTGCTGTGCATAGGTTGAGATGGATTGTGCATTATGGATGTCAACTTGGTCAGGATTCTTCAGTCAGCCACCTCGATGTTGTGTAGAGGGCAGCCTAGGATGGAGTCCTCTCTTAATCAGTTCATTAAGTCTGTTCTTGTCTCTTACCGTGCTGTCCACACCCCAGCAAACGGCAGCATAGAACACCGCATAAGCCACCACATATTCAAAGAACATGACTCTCACCGCACTTCCTGCAATGACCAGGTGGGTGAGGGCCCAATGCTGCAGGTAGATGATGGCAACATCCACCCCGATGCCTTGATAGGAAGAAACCTGCAAGGGGACATTGCTGACGCTGTGTGCGCCCGTAGGTGGCTGAGGGTTATCCGCTACATGGTCTTAATTCGGAGCTCAGGGCAACAGGTCTGAAGATGTTTGGTTTCTTGGAATGAGGTGTTTTAGGAATTGGAACCACACAAGAGGTCTTTTAGAGTGTAATGGACCACCCGTAATGAATAGATGCTGAAGATAAAATTAAAGGATCCAGCCAGAAGTCATCTTTTTACTTGACAGGAACTTCTGTTCAGCCTGATCATCTCCATATAATTTAGATATGTTACTGTGTATACACCTCAGGGTTTAAGAGATCGTGATGCAGATCCAACAGAGATGGCAGGAATGCAGGAGGTATTGGGACAAGACAAGGTGGACGAGAATCTAGTGAAAACACCACGGGTAAGTTTCTGGCCTACTGAAATTATTTTTAATGGACCAACTATAAAAAGATGGGCGTTAAAACCAATAGTGACTGACAACAATATTCATATCTTGAGTTATTTTTGTTTTGTATATTAAATGCAAACGACAGAAAATATATAAGCTTTGCAAAACAATACAGTTTACAATGAATGTAAAACATTTTGAAAGCTACAATAATGTTTAAAAGTGCCAAATGTTAGGTCACTTTATTACAGACCATGTAAACATAGTGACTAGTAGTGAATAACTTTAATTGAAATCTGATTTATGAATTGACTTTTTTTTTTTTAATGTATCAGTTGTTTGTAGATATTCCAGATTGGGAAACTGGACTGGAAAGGGATTTTAAAGATGAAGATGACTTTGAGAAGCCTCATACTTCCAAGAGGTTTGCAGTTTTTACCATGTTTACTTCAGTTTCCCTTGCCACTTTCCAGTTCACTTACCCTGGATTTGTGTGACGGCTGCTAAACTGCTGCGTTACGGCGGTGGATGCAGTATGTTCCCATTCTAGTAAACGTGACCATTTTCACCGCCGGTGGACGCCCTGCGCACGGCACCAGCAACGCCTCTGGTAGTCTGAAGCCCTCCACGAAATATACGCAGAGTTTCTATACGCAGAGCTTGTAGTGTTTTAAGAGTATAGGGAAAAAAGGTGTATAAAAACTGTGGAGGGCTTATTAAGTCACTAAAGGCATATACCATATTTTCCATACTATGAGCTGCTAGTTTTTCCCGACCTTTGAACTGTGCGGCTTGTAAAAAGGTGCGGCCTATGGATTTTTTTTGGCTAAATAATGGAATAGATTCACCAAAGAAATAAAACTGTATTAAAATGTTTCACTTTAAGAAACTGTTCACACTCAAAGTGCTTACAAAATACAAGGAGGAAGAATCCTGATACACACTTTGAACCCTATTAAAAAAGGAGAAAACCATATTAACATAAAAGGATGAAAAAAGACAACTTTTCTGTTTTGTTTGAACAGCCATTTTACTGCCGTTTTACAGGGCCTCTTTTGAAACAATGTAGGTATGTAAATAAACATTTACAAAATCTTTGTAAACGGTGCGGCTTCTAGACCGATGCAGTTTGTAGTCCAGAAAATATGGTAATGGTAATATAGATCATGAAATTGTGTCCCTGTCGCAGGAATTCACCTACCACTAGGGGTCTGGAATAAACCCTTCGATAATCGAGGGAACACTGTCATCTTAGAAAATATATACTTGTCAGGCTTGATTGGGTGTATAGACAGCAGTGCCACGCGAGGTCTGCTACCGTTTTACTCTGAAGTGCAACTTGTCTCACTTTTTTTAGTGTGCCAACTTTCACGTTTGTATTAACAATCGAGAAATCAAGAGGAACTACGATCTCCCTTTATTTAAGCTAGGGGTGTTCCAATGCAACTTTTTTTTACTTGGGATTCAATACCAATATTGGAGTTGATTATAGGCCAATACTGACATTGATGAAATATCAGCATGAAACATACATTTATTTTGTAGTGTAAAATGTTATAAAAGGCTTGTTAATGTGAAATTACTCAGGATAATGGTAGGTCTAAAAATCACTAGACTCTTTGTTATAACCTTCTTGAATTAACTTGTGCGGTCTCTTGTTAAGTTGAAATGGACTGGTAATTGTTTTTTTTGGTGACCAGTTACTATTGGTCACAGTTATTAAGTAATGCTAATGACGCAGTAAATTGAGTGACACGTTTTGCTACTGGATATTTTTTTAATACACTTCTGCCTTGGAGACATATTTGTAATATGCAAATATGATTATTTGGTATTTGTTTGTATAGACAAATGTTGTATTTCAGAAGGAAATATTGTTCATTACATATGTATAGCTTACCTCTCTTTTGTGTTTAACTGTTGTGTAGCTGCTAGCTCGTAGTAGCATACACCTAAGATGTTAACTTTTTGTAAACAACTTCACTAAAATACAAGAAAATACCTTATTAACTGGTTGTCGAGCTTTGCACAAAAAAATTTGCTGCTAGACTGCTTGTATCGAAGCGCTTATATCTAAAGATTTTAGATGCAAGCTGATATATATATATATATATTTTTTTTTATGATATTAGCTCAATATCCGATAACAATATAGGATTGGGACACCCCAAATGTAAACATCTGTGAAATAGTTGGGAACATTATTAAGAATTATTTGTTATAATCCATATGAGACTGCACACAATGTTGCCATCCTCGTCCAATATAAAGTATTCCCATAAATTTTTAGGTGAATAACATTGCTTGCCTTCCATCAGTCTACCCCAGGGCAGCTGTGGCTATACATTTAGCTTACCACATTCCATGTGTGAATGTGGAGTGAATGAATGATGGGTTCTCAGTTCTGTCTCTAAAGCGCTTTGAGTGTCTAGAAAAGGGCTATATAAATATACTTTATCATCATTATTATAATTCCCAAAAAATATTTAAAAAGCACTAAACCTAATTGGATACAGACTATTATGTTTTGATATTCTATAGTATCTGTACTGACATTAATTCTCCTGCAACACCCTGTAGCCTACATGACTGTGGGCGTTACTATTCTGGTGAAATTTTGAGCAGTGTCCAGGTGGATCAGTTGTTTGAACACAGTCAGTGTACTGCTAGTGGGGTCTCTGACGTCAACCAGGACGAGGAACAGCCTATCAAAACACCCGGAGTGAGTAGTTGTTGACGAAAAGTTACTGTGTGGTTTTTGATTGTCATGCATTGCCTTAAATTTGAACTCTGCATTTAATCCATCACAGTCACAACCACACACCTTTGGAGCTCCCACTGTTGCCACTGATGAGTTGCCGAGGTATCCATGTCATCCACCTCTCTTGATTAAGGTAATTCAGCAGGCCCTTCTTTCTCTGTACTTTGTAGAAAGTCATGATAAAGCTGGATCTGGATATTGCACACTAATTAATAATTCCTCACCCACATTTATTGATTTTAACATAGTGTCATTCTCATACCACAGTGGAACCTGTTTGAGTCATTAACTGTGTTAATATTACAAAGGGTCCACTTTGTTAATGTAAACCACTTTTATCAACATACAAACCCTGTTTCCATATGAGTTGGAAAATTGCGTTATATGTAAATATAAACGGAACACAATGATTTGCAAATCCTTTTCAACCCATATTCAGTTGAATGCACTACAAAGACAAGATATTCGATGTTCAAACTCATAAACTTTTTTTTTTTTGCAAATAATAATTAATTTTGAATTTCATGGCTGCAACACTTGCCAAAGTAGTTGGGAAAGGGCATGTTCACCACTGTGTTACATCACCTTTTTTTTTTAACAACACTCAATAAACGTTTTGGAACTGAGGAAACTATTAGTTGAAGCTTTCAAATTGGAATTCTTTCCCATTCTTGTTTCATGTAGAGCTTAAGTCGTTCAACAGTCCGGGGTCTCTGTTGTCGTATTTTACGTTTCATAATGCGCCACACATTTTTGGTGGGAGACATGTCTGGACTGCAAGCGGGCCAGGAAAGTACCCGCACTCTTTTACTAGGAAGCCACGCTGTTCTAAGACGTGGCTTGGCATCGTTATGCTGAAATAAGCAGGGGTGTCCATGATAACGTTGCTTGAATGACAACATATGTTGCTCCAAAACCTGTATGGACCATTCAGCATTAATAGTGCCTTCACGGACGTGTAAGTTATCCATGTCTTGGGCACTAATACACCCCCATACCATCACAGATGCTGGCTTTTGAACTATGCGCCTAAAACAATCCGGATGGTTATTTTCCTCTTTGTTCCGAAGGACACCACGTCCACAGTTTCCAAATATAATTTGGAATGTGGACTCGTCAGACCACAGAACACTTTTCCACTTTGCATCAGTCCATCTTAGATGAGCTCGGGCCCAGCGAAGCCGGCGGCGTTCCTAGGTGTTGTTGATAAATGGGTTTTGCTTTGCAGAGTAGAGTTTTAACTTGCACTTACAGATGTAGCGACCAACTGTTGTTACTGACAGTGGTTTTATGAAGTGTTTCTGAGCCCATGTGGTGATATCCTTTACACAGTGATGTCGGTTTTTGATGCAGTACCGCCTGAGGGATCAAAGGTCCATAATATCATCGCTTACGTGCAGTGATTTCTCCAGATTCTCTGAACCTTTTGATGATTTTACGGACCGTAGATGGTAAAATCCCTAAATTCCTTGCACTAGCTCGTTGAGAAATGTTGTTCTAAAACTGTTTGACAATTTGCTTACAAATTGGTGACCCCCGCCCCTTCCTTGTTTGTGAATTACTTAACATTTCATGGAAGCTGCTTTCATACCCAATCATGGCACCCACCTGTTCCCAATTAGCCTGCACACCTGTGGGATGTTCCAAATAAGTGTTTGATGAGCATTCCTCAACTTAATCAGTTTATTGCCACCTTTCCCAACTTCTTTGTCACATGTTGCTGGCATCAAATTCTAAAATTAATGATTATTTGCAGCAAAAAATTGTTTTTATCAGTTTTAACATCAAATATGTTGTCTTTGTAGCATATTAAACTGATTATGGGTTGAAAATGATTTGCAAATCATTGTATTCTGTTTATATTTACATCTAACACAATTTCCCAACTCATATGGAAACGGGGTTTGTACAATTTGAGACCAAAAGGGATCTTTTGTATAAAAATTGTTTGAAGTATGTCACGGTGAAGTATCACAGCATATCCCCAAATAACTGCTAGTCAATGTTCCCTCTAATTTTCCATATGCGTAAGCAAACGCAAAAACTCCTTGAGCATTCAGGGGAGCACATGTGAGCGACGTTAGACATGCACATGTACTGTGGCCACACCAACAGAACACCGGTCCCAAACCTGACTAAATAACAAGTTAAATGTTTTATTATTATAGTCAAATGACAGCAGTGATTTACATGAGATCATTTTCTAATATAAGTATTTTGGCCCAATTACAATAACAATAACAAAAAATATTGTTTTTCATGAGCTGTGTACTAGTATTGCATTTCTGGGTGGGGTTCCTGCTTTGGAAATAATTTGTACCCCTTTCAGATATCGCATTTAGTTCCAACTAAAACATTCACGTTACACAATAAGATGCAAACATGGGATCATGTTTACATTCCTGTAACTTTGTTTGTAAAACATATTTTTATTAGTATTTATTTAATATAATAACATAAATTCATGGTTAATATTTATAAATTAAGATAAAATTAAGAAAACAACTTTTTTATTGGTCACTAAAGAAGGGTTCGGTACCTCCAACAAGGTTTAGAACCACTGCTTTAGTGTGATGCAGTGTTACACAATTGCAATAACAAGAATAAACATACTGTTAAATGTATGCTCTCTGGCAATGTTATAATTTCAAATGGCTTATTACTGTTGAAAGGGCTCATTAACCCTTATTAGATGATGTGGCCTGGCATATTGGACCACAGAGGTTCATGTTAACTTTTTGTTTACCCTGCAGTTGGAAAGTCTTCTATGGCAGCTGATACTTTAAGATGATTAAAAGCGGAATACATTATTAAAGAAAAAGAAGGATGAGTTACAGTGGAAAGACAGTTGGAAATTCCAACTGTATGCCAGGGTGCATTTTTACCGCTGCACATAGTCTAATTCTGCACTATCTCATTGATTGAGTTCACAAATTCAAAGGCATAGTTTTTGCTTCGCCAGCTTTCTGGTATACTCACATACTTTGCCATGTGATTGTGGATTTTTTGAACTGACAGCGTCGATGCATTCATTTTGATGGCAAGTAACATTTTGTCAATGACAACTTTAACTTGCTTGGGGTTAGATTTTGTTTTGTGTGACAGCTTGCTCCTTTTCTCTCTGTCTTTTGCGTTTTTCCGCAATAGTGTACCAATTCCCGGTCCCATCTTGAGTCTTCGTACAATTCCAACAGCTTTCAAATGACTTTTCTGCTGAATGTGACACTTGAGGTAGTCCATCTTCTATTCAGTCCACATTTTTCCCTCGGAAAACTCATTTGCTACTTTAGTTTCGCGGCATGTTTTGCAGAGTAGACTCTTCTCACTCGAAAAACAAAATCTCACCCAGTTTCACCGCTTGTTCTTCTATTTGAACATACTCCGACAGCCATTGCATCTTAAAAGAACCGCATTTCTTTTTTACAACGCCTTGGTGAGTGGATGTGTCGCTGCCCGTTCATTTCGCCATGATAAGGGGTTATTGTCAATATCAACAGTGTCAATGCTATGATTGGCTGCGTAGCGTAAGTGAACCGAATCGTATCATTGGCTGGACACCTGTCACTCACTGAGTTATGTTACAAAATGGAACAGAAAACAAAATTATTATTACTATTATTATTGGTTTAATTGATTAGATAAGATTAGATTCTCTCCCCCCCACCACCCCCCCTCAATTTTCAGCCCGATCCATCAGGCTGTCAGGACTTTGAAATCCCCCTCCCTGGAACAATCTGAACTCTAAACCCCACAACCCACAGAAAAATGACTATGCAAAATTGCACACATCTGCTGCTATATCATAAGTATTTGCACTACTGATGAAACACTCATTGTTTACAGCCATATCCTATTTAAAAACAACAGGAACTATATATTATTGTCATTTTAGTAGGTAGACCTTTATGTTGCACTTTACTGTTTGTGTTTTCTTTTTGTCTACGCATGGGAGAGTGCGAAACAAAATTTTGATTCCTTTGTATGTCTTTACATGTAAAGAAATTGACAAATAAAGCTGACTTTACTTGACTTTACTTGATTAGGACTAATATTAGACATTAATTCATACGTTTATGTTGAGTTTTATTTTATGCGCATTGGTTTTCTTGTGCGCTGAGAACGTGCGAGCAGTGCTTAGAGGGAACATTGCTACTAGTCTAGTTTGGCAGCCGGGTCTGGAGCCGAATGTGACTGTTCAATCTCGTTCTTATGGCCCCTTTCTAAACTTTTTTAATACAATTTCTGACTCTCTGTGAGCCCATGAAGGTGTACTGGCTAAATCCTGACTGTAGATAGGATAAGCGGGGAAAGCAAGAAAAAGCGGGTGTGAGCGGAGCCTGCGTTTGTGTGTGCTCCATGAAAAATGTGCGATTCCCTTTGTAAGATAACGATAAATAACATCGCCCCCAAAAAGTATTTCCACATGCCAAATTTAGCTGAAAACAAAAATGTAAAAATGTATCCATTTGTTTTATAACTCATTTCCTCTTCACTGCAAAATAATATTCAAAATAAAAGCATGGCAGTATTAAATTTATCCATCCATCCATTTTCTACCGCTTATTCCCTTTTGGGGTCGCGGGGGGCGCTGGCGCCTATCTCAGCTACAATCGGGCGGAAGGCGGGGTACACCCTGGACAAGTCGCCACCTCATCGCAGGGCCAACACAAATAGACAGACAACATTCACACTCACATTCACACACTAGGGCCAATTTAGTGTTGCCAATCAACCTATCCCCAGGTGCATGTCTTTGGAAGTGGGAGGAAGCCGGAGTACCCGGAGGGAACCCACGCATTCACGGGGAGAACATGCAAACTCCACACAGAAAGATCCCGAGCCTGGATTTGAACCCAGGATTGCAGGACCTTAGTATTGTGAGGCAGACGCACTAACCCCTCTGCCACCGTGAAGCCCGTATTAAATTTAAAATATCGTAATGTGGTAGAATGAGATGAGGCAGGATGACTGAAGTAGGGATGTAACAATACTCCAGGTTTTATTGTTAAAATATATAAAGAACAGACACAAATAGGGATGTATACAGAGTACCGGTAATTTTTGTACCGGTTCCTAATTGAGTCGGTTCTCCTGGACCGTGAAGATTCTGGACTAATCGTACTGCTATCGTACGTATGGTATTTTTAAAAACCCAGCTGACCAGTATAATTATGGCACGCTGTCACGTTCGGTTCAGCTCCCGCGGCATACACATTACAAATCAGCTTGAAATAATTACAGGAAAAAATAAATATAAATAATTGTGGGAAGCAACACCACACAAAAGTTTAACACCACAGATCATCTTCAAAAGTCCACCATAGTCATGCACACTAAGAAGAGTTTGAGTTTTAAGTGAATGCCACTTAACTCAAGACCGCCGCTTCCGCGATTCATCAACAGTCCTCATCGCGATCCATTAATCCAAAGTTAATAATAACCACTCAAATGAGTGAAAAATTTAAGTAATACAACAAACCATAAAGTTGCTTTGACCGAGGATGAAATCCGCTGACAGGTACATCGTCGCCGTCTGACGTCACTCCATCACGGAGCATTTGCGACGTGGCATTAATAGACATCTTGCTTAAATGTGTTTCAGTTTTAGTTCTGTCTCTTGACTCTACAACTGGACGCTTGAGCATTACACTTGATCTCTGAGTATTTTTATTTCTATTGTTGACACAACACAGACACATATATAGGTCGGTAGCTGTCAACTTCCGATTAGTCACTCAAATATGTGTAAAACATAAACACAAAACTATTTCTATTGTTACAGAATGCACACCCACATAACATGCTAATTGATTGTATTGATTTATATGATATATTGGATTATGATATGTCATTTAAAAGGTCTGTGCTCTGTACATGAATGCATAAATTATAAACAGTGATGGATCTGTGTGCTCATTACAATTGCATTAACAGACATGCTGTGAAATGTTCCATCATGTTGTGAAGATGTACAATCTCTTGTGCTAATAAAAATCGGTAATAAAAATGCATTTTTTACACTTCTTTATTCACACCAATTACATACAGTAAGGTATCGATAACAAATATCAATAATCGTATCGATAAAATCTTAACGATATACAGTACATGCCTCGACACAACATACTTTCCTTGGTATAAGAATGATTAAATATTGTTCTGGCTTTTTAAGAGCCATGTTAGTGTTATTTTAGTGTTATTGAAGTAAATATAAGTATCTTCTTGCATTTTATTTTAGAAAGGTTTTTGAGTGTTTCTTAATGATAACGGTAAAACGGGTGTTGCATACTTCATCTCTGCTATATGTAACATCACATGGGTTAATTTCCTGTTTTTATCTTTGCATCAATCAGTCTGTCTAGGAAGTGACAGAATAGCTTTGTTGCTTCGACAGCAACATGTTTCTACAATTTTTAGATTGAACTAGGAAGTTTGAAATAGGGAAAGGTGTTAATGTGTTTTGTATTCATGTTAGCATTTAATCTAGCTAGTGATTAGCCAGCTAGTTTTTTTTTTTTTTAAAGTGCGGTTATAAATTAAGCTTTTACAATAAATACAATTTGAAATTGTAATACTAGCCATTGGGAATTTTACCACAGATTTCCAGTAATCCGGTAATTTTCCAGTAATTGTCAACTAAACACTATATCTTACAGCAAGACACTTCACACATCAACCCGGCCTACGCAGCCCGGCAACTCTTTTGTCTTGAACTCTCTGTAACAGGCAAACACTACAACCCCCTTCAGTCTAATTCCCAAATCCCAGTTCAGAACCTAAACAATACTCTCGTCGCTACATAATCATGTAAAATCAGATGAATTGTCTATGTTAACAGTAGGGCTGCAACTAACGATTATTTTGATAGTCGATTAGTCAATTATTATCTTAACGAGTAGTCAACTAACCAGATAATAAAGCGTACACATATTTAATGGCTCAAATTTTTCCATTGACTTCTAAATGCAGCTTAAGTTATTTTAAGCATGTGCTTTTGGACCATAAATATGACTAATTAATTCATAAATATCTATTTATACTGTAACTCTGCTGCTCAAATGTAAAGGACTAATAAAATGTTGTCCATTTAAAAGAAAAGTGCTAAAACAAATTGTAACCTTGTTTATATATTTAAAAAACATAAGCAATGAAAACATCCATCCATCCATTTCCTACCGCTTATTCACTTTGGGGTGGCGGGGGGCGCTGGTGCCTATCTCAGCTACAATCGGGCGGAAGGCGTCGTACACCCTGGACAAGTCACCACCTCATCACAGGGCCAACACAGATAGACAGACAACATTCACACTCACATTCACACACTAGGGCCAATTTAGTGTTGCCAATCAACCTATCCCCAGGTGCAAACAAAACGAAATATCTAACTTCCTCAAAAGGAAAAGCATTTTATGATATTTGGTTTTAGCACTCTAATACAGTGGTTCTCAAATGGGGGTACGCGTACCCCTGGGTGTACTTGAATGTATGCCAAGGGGTACGTGAGATATTTTAAAAATATTCTAAGAATAGCAACAATTCAAAAATCCTTTATAAATATATTTATTGAATAATACTTCAACAAAATATGAATGTAAGTTCATAAACTGTGACAAAAATACAACAATGCAATATTCAGTGTTGACATCTAGATTTTTTGTGGATATGTTCCATAAATATTGACGTTAAAGATTTCTTTTTTTGTGAAGAAATGTTTTGAATTAAGTTTATGAATCCAGATGCAGCTCTATCACAATCCCTAAAGAGTGCTATTTAAGTTGATGATTACTTCTATGTGTAGAAATATTTATTTATAATTGAATCACTTGTTTATTTTTTAACAAGTTTTTAGTTATTTTTATATCTTTTTTTCCAAATAGTTCGAGAAAGACCACTACAAATTAGCAATATTTTGCACTGTTATACAATTTAATAACTCAGAAACTGATGACATAGTGCTGTATTTTACTTCTTTCCCTGTATTTTTTTTAACCAAAAATGGCCTTCCTCTGATTAGGGGGTAATTGAATTAAAAAAATGTTCGCAGGGGGTACATCACTGAAAAAAGGTTGAGAACCACTGCTCTAATAGACTAAATGTGTAGAATTGTATTTTTGATTAATTATTAAAATGTTGGCTATTTAATAGATTGTATGTTTAATCTTATGATACCCTTGCATTTCTGCCTGTCAGTCTCTCTGAGTCTGTGTGTTTGTGTGCGTGTTTGTTAAAATGCCTTTTTTTTTTCAACATTGCAAATTGACGCTGCTTTAAAACGTACTTGAATTGATGTCGACAATGCGGGGTGATTTTGGCTAAAATGATAGTTAAAGTTATTTTTCACAAAACTTTGTCTCACTCTTATTAGCTAGCTAGCAAGTTAGAAGCTATCACTCTAATCGAGGTTGAGTCCGCATCCTGCCTCCAAATATCTGACATCATGTTCAACTTAAAATGCTTGCGTATTAGAGATGTACTGCCTTAAAAACAAGGTCACCTTTGCAAAATTAGCAAGGTAATGATGTTTTAAACAAGAATAACAAGAAATATCTTCAAACTTTACACGTAGTTTACATGCAAGTGGCAGTGCAGACCTTTTCCGCCTGGAAAAACATGAGTGATGACGTCTCAACTATTGTCGACAAATATAATTGTCAGCCACAAATTTTGTTCTTGACATTTGTCGGCAATGTCGACTAATCGTTGCAGCCATACTTAACAGTAGTCAGGCTGTCCAAAGGGTCGTCGACATTTCACTGTTGTAGATTATTGGCCGTTATAGGCACCAGACAGGAATGCATTGTTTTACAATCTTTACCCTGCTGCTACTCAGCTTTGATGATGTTGAAGATAATGTTTTTCTAAGTGGTGCAGAGACACCAATACCACATTGTTACGACACATTGACGGTTTAACACAGTTTGAGTGTACCAAGAGTTACAAATGGCAAGATAAGAAAACATAACCATACATACTATGATAATCAGGTAAACAGAAAACAATTCCCACCAAAACTTGGAACGAAGCAAGCATGAGTCAACTAAACACAGAAAAAGAGGATAATTAACCAATAAAAGACACGTTACATTAAAAAAAAACAGGCCAGATTAGGTACAACATTAACTACAAAATGTACACAACGTTAAAGTTATCACACTTCTTGTACTCACTGTCATGAGAGTCGCTGGTAGTTTGCTGGCTGCCTCTTATGGGGAGCGTCGACTGATCACTGTAGGCTGATCTGATGCACCCTTAAGTAGCATGCACTGATTGGCCTGGTTAGACACACCTGGGCTGCACCTCCAGGTGTCTCAGGTATTTGCAAAGAGGCAGAACAAAAAAAAACAACCATGCACACAAATACACTACGGGACGCAACACACAGGCACAATGTGTTTAATAAGTCTTAACTTGGTGTATATCTTTGAATCACCTTGGCAACAGGTACAGACAGAGCTGTTATTGGGGCATGGGAGAATGCATTTCTGCCAGGAAGCTCTGAAGAAACAAGAGGATGGAAAAGAGGATAATTTAAACAGCGAGAAGAAGGCAAGAATGTGTCTGCTCCAGGAAAAGCTACAGAGAGAGGAACAGGAGGAAGAGGAACAGTTAGTAAAGGAAAAGGAGAAAAGAATACGTTTGCGTCAGCAAGAGCTAAAGAAAGAAGAGGAGAGGGAAATGGAATTGTTAAAAAGGGAAAAAGAGAAGAGAACACATCTTCTACGGGAGAGGCTGAAGAGAGAGGAAGAGGAAGAAGCGCAGCAGTTAATGATGGCGAAGGGAAAGAGAATCTGTGTCCTCCAGGAGCGGCTAGGTGAAGAAAAAGACGAAAAGTTGAAAACACTTTATGATGAGAACCTGAGAAGGATAGATGGCAGCAAAACATTGAACACATATATTGAAACCAGAGCACATCGTAGACAGGAGGAAGAAGATAAGGAAGAACAGTTGAAAAGTGACCAAGAGGAACTCAGTACGGAGGAAGAAAATGATGCTGAAGAAATAAAAAGGGAAAAAAAGTCAAGAGCACACATATTCCAAGAGGAGTTCTCTAGTGAGGAAGAAGAAGAGGATGAGATGTTGAAGAAGGATAAAGACATCCAAAGTCAGGAACAGCTCAGCAGTGAGGAAGAGGAGGTGGGACAATTGAAGGTGGAAAAAGAGAGAAGAACTAGCTTCTGCCTGGAAAAGCTGGAGACAGAGGAAGAGGTAGCACGGTTAAAGAGAGACATTTTCAAGAGAAAAAGTCTCCTCCTGGCAGAGCTTTGTGCAGACTTTAAGAAAGAGCTGCAATTGAGAATACAATTCTCCCACGACGAGCTGATAAGGGAGGAAGAAGAGGAGCTTGAGAAATTGAAGAGGGAAAAGGAAAGAAGAACGCATCAACAAAAAGAGAAGCTGTTGAGGGAAGAAGAGGATGAGGTAGCACAATTAAAGAAGGAGAAAGAGAGAAGAATTTGTTGCTGCCGCAAAGTGCTCAGAAGACATGAAGAGGTAGAAGTGGAGCAACTTAAGCAGGAAAAAGAGACAAGAATGCGACACCACCTGCAACAGCTTGACAGAGAGGAGGAGAGTTTCTTGAAGAACGACAAGCACATGAGAAAAAATCTCCAAAAGGAGCCTAGTAGGCTGGCAGAAGAGGCTGAGAGATCAAATAGGCAAAAAGACCTGACAGGTCTTCGCCAACAATTACATCCGAAAAAAGAAGAAGAGGAGGATGAGCAGTTGAGCAACGCAACTACAACATGGCTTTGGCAGGAGGAACTAAGGAGAGAAGAAGAAGAGGATGAAAGGAGAAACTTTAACTTACGACGAGACAGACTTCTCAGAGAGGAGGATTTGGATCTGCTAAATAAGGAGAAAGACAGGAGAATGAGTCTTTACCAGGAGAGGCTGAGGAGAGAAGAAGAGGAGGAGTTGGAGTTTTTGAAGAGAGAAAGTGTGGCCAAAGTTCATTATCACAAGGAAGCACTGAACAGAGAGGAAGAAAAAGAGATAAAGCAGTTAAAGACAGAAAAGGAAGAAAGAATACGGGTTTTCCAAGAAGAGTTGAGGAGAGAGGAAGCCAATGAAAGGGAACGATTAAAGAGGGTAAGGGAAAGGAAATCGTCACCTGGCCGGGAGGAAAAAGGTAACAAGCAGTTAACAAGGGAAGAGACAAAACTGAAGCCCCATGGAATGGATCCGGGAATAGAAGAAGAGGAGGCGATGCGGTTAATGAGAGAGGAGATGCTCTGCCATGAAGACTCTAGGAGAGAAGAGGAAGAGGAATTAGAGGTCTTGAAGATGGATATTATAAGAAGGTGGCTGCAACAAGAGAAGGGGGGAGAAAAGCTCGAGCAGGATGTTTTCAAGAAGGAGGTTAAGGCAAGAACACAGCTCATCCAGGACGGGCTAAGTAAAGAGGATGAGGGGCTGAAAAGGGAGAATGAGAAAATAATGTATAGCTGGCAAAAGGAACTGAGTTCAGAGGAAGAAGAGGAGCCAGTAGATTTAAAGTGGGAAGGGGAGAAGAAAAGAAGCCTGCTACCACAGGAAGCAGTGCTTTTAATAAAGAAAGAGGAAATTACAGAACAATTACCGACGGCTAAGACATGTGGAACACATTTCCGCCAAGAACTGAAAGAGGAAATGGATGAAGCAAACCGGTTTAATAAGAAAAAAGAAAAAGGCATCTATCACTGGCCTCAGGAGCTCGAAGGGGAGGATGAGGAGCAAGTGGCGAGGGATGTGAAAGTTTTAGCAAGGGAAAAGGAAATAATAATTCATTCTGGCTCAGAAGAGTTGAAGAGAGAAGAAGTGAAGCAGTCAGAGAGGGAACAAAAGAGTAGACTCTGCATCCACCTGGAAGAGCTGAGAAGAGAAGAAAAAAATGAGGCAGATGAATTGAAGAAAGAAAAGGAAAAGAGAATACGTCGTCTCCTGGAAGAACTGAGGGAAGAGGAAGAGGAGGAGGCTGAGAGGTTAAAGAAGGACAAAGAAAAGAGAATGCGCCTCCTCCGAGAGCAGCTGAGGAGAGAAGAGCAGGGAGAGCGATTGAAAAGAGAAAATGAAAGAAGAATACGGCTTCAGCAAGAGGAACTTATTGGACAGGAAGAGGAGGAGTGGTATAGGATGGACAAGGAGGAACAAATGCGACTCTACCTGGAAAAACTAAGAAAAGAGGAAGAAGAGACAGGAGAGCAATTGAAGATTAAAAAGGAGAAAACAATGCAGAATTACCACGAAGAGCTGAGGAGAGAGGAAAGGATGCAGGTGGAACAACTACAGAAGGAAAAAGAGAAGCGGATAGGTCTTCTCCTGGAGGAGCTTAAGAGACAAGACGAGCAACAATGTAAAAAGGAAAAGGAAAATAAATTGCATGACTGCCGGGAAATGCTGCTGAAAGAGGAAAATGATGCCGTGGAAATCTTTAAAAGGGAGAAAGAGAAGAGAATTAATTGCTGTCAGGAGGAATTGAAGCGAGAGGAAGAGGAGGAAGAAGAGCGGTTGAACAAAGAAAAAGAAAATAGAATACGCCTTCTTCAGGATAAGCTGAAGGAAGAGACAGAAGAGTTGATGGTAAGATTGAACAATGAGAAGGAGCATAGAATGCGTCTTCGACAAATAGATCAGAAGGGAGAAAACGATGAGAAGAAACTGAAGACTGAATACAAAGAAAGGCTGAGGTAGGTTAATCTTCATAAATCATCCTCATATAGCATCTGGTAAAGTGAAGAAGTTACTTAAACCCAAATTTACCAAGTAGATTTTTGGTGATTAGTAAAAATGGGTCCCAAAACTCACCAAGTTTTCGTTTGATACTGTAACATCTCACAGCATTATTGTGAAGATACCGTGGTATCTACAATACTGTTACATCCCTAGTAACTACTGTTCAAGCCATTATGGCACCAAGTTTCAGTACGCATTCAGAGTGGTGAGGTCCATAGCTGGTGGGGCACAAATTTTTGAGTCAGATTTAAAAATTGAATAGCTCAAATTTAACGTAGAATACACAGTATGCACATTGACTGCTGGTAAATATCTCAAATAAGTCAATTTCAATTAACTTTATTGCCAATCTCTCACACAAAAAATGTGTCAAATATTTCCAATACACACCCTGCGATGAGTTGGCGACTTGTCCAGGGTGTACCCCGCCTTCCGCCCGATTGTAGCTGAGATAGGCGCCAGCGCCCCCCGCGACCCCAAAAGGGAATAAGCGGTAGAAAATGGATGGATGGACAATAAATTACCCGGCAATGAATTCTGGTCTGAAGTTAACATACACTCATCATGGGTTTGACCGTCTTAGTTCTTTATGATTCTTTTTCAGTTTTTATTGGAGGATGGGTGGATTATATGTACAAAACCCAAAACTAGTGAAGTTGGCACGTTGTGTAAATGGTAAATAAAAACAGAATACAATAATTTGCAAATCCTTTTCAACTTATATTCAATTGAATAGACTGCAAAGACAAGATATTTAATGTTCGAACTGAGAAACTTTTTTTCTTGCAAATAATCAATAAATTTAGCATTTAATCGCAGCAACACATCGCAAAAAAGTTCGCACAGGAGCATTTTTACCACAGTGTTACATGGCCTTTCCTTTTAACAACACTCAATAAACGTTTGGGAACTGAGGAGACCAATTTTCATTTCATGAAAGCTGATATTATACCCAATCATGGCACCCACCTGTTCCCAATTAGCCTGTTCACCTGTGGGATGTTCCAAATAAGTGATGGATGAGCATTCCTCAACTTTTTCAGTCTTTTTTGCCACTTGTGCCAGCTTTTTTTAACCATTTTTGCAAGCATTAAATTCTATATGAGCTTATATTTGCAAAAAATAACAAAGTTTCTCTGTTCGAACGTTAAGTATCTTGTCTTTGCAGTCTATTTAATTTAATAGAGGTTGAAAATGATTTGGATATCATTGTATTCTGTTTTTATTTACCATTTACACAACCTGCCAATTTCGCTGGTTTTGGGTTTTGTACATGTAACGAGGGAGGCGCTGAACATGGACCATGTTCCGTGCCTCGAGGTGGTTGGTGACAGCTGTGGCGGTAATTCCAGAACCCGCCTTTGGACACCAGTGGTGAGAGATGCCTTCAAGCTGAAAGAGTCCTATCGGGTCCTTTTGGCTTATGAGACTCTGGAGGCAGCGGACATGTATTGACAGGCCAATCGGTGTGCGACTTTAGCTGTTGCAGAGGCAAGAAACTCGCACATGGGAGGAAAAGCCATGGAGAACGACTTCCAGACTTTTTCAAAGCGATTCCGGACCACCATCTGCTGCCTCGATAAGGGGTGCACTGTCAACACCATGTAAGGTGGGGACGATGTGCTGCTGACCTCAACTGAGGATGTAGTGGATCGGTGGAAGGAATACTTCGAAAATCTCCTCAATACCACCTACATGTCTTTCAATGAGGAAGCAGTGCCTGGGGACTTTGTGGTAGGCTCTTCTATTTCTGTCCTGTGAGGAGAGCTCAGAGAGTATGGGGTATCAGACTGCCTGACTGTGGCAGTCCTCTCCCTGTATGATCAGTGTCAGAGCTTGGTTGACATTGCCGGCAGTAAATCAGACCCTTTTTCAGTGAGGGTTGGACTCCGCCAGTGCTGCCTTTTGTCACCGGTTCTGTTTACAACTACTATGGATAGAATTAGTAGGCCCAGTCAAGGGCGTTGAGGGGATCCGGTTTGGTGGCTGCAGGATTAGGTTTCTGCTTTTTGCGGATGATGGGGCTGGCTTCATCTGGCTAGGATTTTCAGCTCTCACTGGATAGATTTGCGGCGGAGTGTGAAGCGACTGGGATGAAAATCAGCACTTCCAAGTTCAAGTCTATGGTTCACACCATCTCAGGGTTGAGGATGAGATCCTGCCCCAAGTGGAGGAGTTCAAGTACCTCAGGGTGTTGTTCGCAAGTGAGGAAAGAGTGAATCGTGAGATCGACAGGCGGTGAGGCATCTGCAGTGATGCGGACCATGTATCTGTCCGTCGTGGTGAAAAAGTAGCTGAGCCGGAAGTTACTGGTCAATCTACATTCTTATCCTCACCTATGGTCGTTAGCTTTGAGTTATGACTGAAAGAACAAGATCACAAGTACCAGCTACCAAAATTAGTTTTTGTCTGTAAGGTGGCAGGGCTCTCCTTCAAGATAGAGTGAGAAGCTCTCTCAGAGCAAAACCACTGTTCGAGATAGGGTGAGAAGCTCTCTCAGAGCAAAATCGCTGTTCCTCCACATTGAGAGGAGCCAGATTAGGTAGTTCAGGCATTTGCTCAGAATGGCCCCCAAGTGCCTCCCTGGGGATGTGTGTAGGACACGCCCGATCGGTAGGAGGCCACAGTAAAGACCCAGGACACATTGGAGACACTATGTCTCCCAGCTGGCCTGGGAAAGTCTCCCCCGGGAAGAGCTCAAGTAGCTGGGGAGAGAGAAGTCAGGGCTTCCCTGCTTAGGCTGCTGTCCCCGCAACCCGACTTCGGATAAGCGAAAGAAGATGGATGGATGATGGATTATACAGAGTACATCTTCACTTCACATGTACAATTTTGGATTTCTTTAGCCTTTTTTACAAATGTTTTACACATTAGGGTAAAATCAAAAATCCCATTACAGTTTTGATTTAATTGTGTTTTTTTTAAACACATAGAATACATACGCTAGTGTGCTGTAGCACCTATGCTAAGTAAAGTTCCTTAAGGGCAATCCATTGAATGTAAAAAATAAATCACAACACGCTCATTTCCAGACAATTTACAACGTCAAACCATTTGGTATTAATACACATTTTATTTTGTTTATATTTCTACCGACAAAAGGTTATCGTCAGTTTCCATGTACGTATGTGCAACAGTATGCAGCACAATGTGCAGGCATTCTTGTAGTTTAGTTGTAGTTTCCATACCTTTTATTTTCTCCCACATGATTAGGCTTGCCCTAGGCACACAGATCAAAACTTTGTGTCCCATCTCCCTTTTGGCTTTCATGTTTTTGTTTACTGTTAATAAGTCATCACTCACTTTCCCTGACAACATTCGCATAGACAGTTTTTACTTTGGAACAAGTTTTAAGGGTCTGATGAACACTACGGCTGTGTATATGTACATCCTGAGGTCTCTGCGACAGTGTATTCTGGCCAAGAAAAGAGAAGAGGAAGAACTGTTGAACAAGTTATCTGGCCAGAAAGAATTACGTCACTCTGTACTGAAGGATCGAGAAGAAAAAGAAATTAGGCTCAGGTCAGACACACACAATTGTAGAGACACACACATCGTTGGAGACAATTTCTTTAAGGCTCATTGCATTTTTATTTCATTTGTAGTTGTTAAGTGTTTAGATTGGTCAGTGAAAGACATACATGGTTTCAATTTAAAAAATGAAGTCTTAAAAGGGGTATTACAATTTTGTTGCTAGATTTAAAGGTGCCCTATTATGCAAAATAACTTTTCTAACATTATGGCACCTGCTGTTCCTTCATATATTTGGATCTGCTATTTAAAAACTAAACCATGGTGGTATTGCAGTGGTATATATACACATATATACATACACATATATATGTACACATGTATACATAAACACATATGTAAATATAAACATATATATCACATATGTATATACGTTCACATATACAAACCCCGTAGTTGTTAAGTGTTTAGATTGGTCAGTGAAAGACAAATACATGGTTTCAATTTAAAAAATGAAGTCTTAAAAGGGGTATTACAATTTTGTTGCTAGATTTAAAGGTGCCCTATTATGCAAAATAACTTTTCTAACATTATGGCACCTGCTGTTCCTTCATATATTTGGATCTGCTATTTAAAAACTAAACCATGGTGGTATTGCAGATATATTTATAAAATAATCTTGCCTTCCTACCTACTGTCACCAAACGAGCCGTTAGTAATTGCTTCCCCAATTGTGACGTCAGCGGATGTGGTAGAAATGTACCCAAACATCTTTGCGCGAATCTGCTATTTTTAATTTATATTTGTTGAAGATAAAAGTAACAATACATTCAAAAAATAAAAAAGGGATATAGGGAGGTGTACTGATTTACAAACAACAAATGTTGGCTATGGATTGTTAATCTAAATAAGGGGTGCCCACACTTTTTGTGCAGGCGAACTACTTATCAAATGACCAAGTTGATTTACCTCATACACATATATATACATACACATATATATGTACACATGTATACATAAACATATATGTAAATATAAACATATATCACATATGTATATATGTTCACATATACAAACCCCGTTTCCTTATGAGTTGGGAAATTGTGTTAGATGTAAATATAACGGAATACAATGATTTGCAAATCCTTTTCAACCCATATTCAGTTGAATGCACTACAAGGACAAGATATTTGATGTTCAAACTCATAAACTTTATTTTTTTTTTTGCAAAGCTTAAAAAATTGGTCTCGGTTCCCAAACGTTTACTGAGTGTTGTTATTAGGAAAGGCCAGGTGACACAGTAGTAAAAATGCCCCTGTGCCTACTTTTTTGCAATGTGTTGCTGCCATTAAATTGTAAGTTCATGATTATTTGCAAACAAATACGTTTTTTGGTTCGAACATTGTATTTGCAGTCTATTCAATTAAATAGAAGTTGAAAAGGATTTGCAAATCATCGTATTTTGTTTTTATTTATGAATTACACAATGTGGCAACTTCACTGGTTTTGGGTTTTGTATGTTCCCTGACCACCCCTTTTACTGAATTTTTTATATTGTTTGTATAATGCCACCAACTGTATGTATCTGTGATTTCAGAGAGGACCGAGAAAATGTTCTCAGAGAGATTTGCCTTGCGCTAGAAGAAGAACGGCTGGTCAAACATGGTATGATAAAAGGTCAAAGAAGGCCGTACTTTGAGGATCTGAGGTCAGAGTCAGACGAGGAACTGCAAGTACTGAAAACCAGACTACGTGAAGAGCGAAAAGAGGGCCTGAAATTTTTATCACAGGAGGTACAATAGTTAATGATGTTGATGACTGAACCATTTTAGAGTATTTATCTTTTAAATAATGGATGTCAAAGTCAAATAAATCAGAGGGCCAAAAAAACAAATTTGCTACAACCCGAGAGCCGGAGTGGTTCAATGTTTATTAAAACATATTAAAATGATTCCACATGACCTATTGAACCAAGGCCTAACACCAGTTTACTGTATTTTATTTAATCAGTAAATGAATCATCCAACATTTTTGTATGGTTCTCTCACTAATTTCAAGTGAAAACATTTTTCAACAGGCTCACAGACAAAAACTAACTTCCTTCAAATCAAGTGGCTGTGGCCTGCTGACCGCTTCTAAAACTAATCAAATATCATCCATAGACAATTAATTTGCCGGCCTTGACTTTGACATCACTGTTTTAAATCATCTTGAACTGCCAAGTTGCAGCTGTGATTGTATTTTACGCCTGTCACCATGAATGAAAATGTGACCCAACAGGCACGAGAGATTATGCTGGGTCCGAGCTTCTGCAGCTCTTTTGATCCACTGGGTGGAACAGGTACAGTATTACTCTTCTTTTCAAGTAAAAATAAAACAAGTATAAAATAATAAATATCCTTTTTCATCTTTCCTCAATAGCTTTGGGGTCCCAACATCACATATTAGGTGGTTTGGGACCAATTCATGTGAACACCTCCCATTTTTCATCCTTGAACCCAACTCTGTCTCTTGCTCTCTCAATGCCCGCCTCTGCCAATTGCCTTGCTTATAGACCCATGCATCCCTCATTGAGTACTCCCGAGCATCTTCCCGGACCCGTAAGAACAGCTGCTTGTATGGACCCGTTAATCTCTGCTCCCTACATAGCAAATCCTCTGGGGTACTGTGATCAGCTGAGCCTAAATAACTTCAATGAGATCACAGTTCATCGATTCCAAAAACAAAGCGCAAACTGGATTCCTTTTTTATCCATATAAGAAAATGAGCTACAGTATATGAATGAATAGGGTTCAAACAGCGTAGACATTTTGTCCTAAAGAACTGCAGTAGTCTTGTATAGCCCGTTGGATATTACTTGCAAAAAAGTTTACCATTACTGAATCTGCATGGTTCAGAGAATTAGTCAAAAGCTCCTCTCCAGCACATCCTCTGATTTGTGTTTCTAATTGAAGATTCACGTCTGTCAGTCTATTGGACAGGTCAACCAAAAATTGAGCGTTTTGGCATTGATGCTGATTATGACCCCAACGACGCCTTCCTACAACTACATTCATTTTTGGGGCTTTTTTGTGCTGTGGATAGAGGAAGTCTTGACTGTATTGAAAGACCAACAAAAAGGCCCATGAACGGTAGATTGAACGTCTTGGCTTTAACACTGAAGATGGCTAATCTTTAAGCTTGACAATGGACAACAACAAAGGGCTGACTCAAAATGAAGAACATTGTGATGCTGGAGTGGCCGACCAGCCTCCAAACCTTAATCCTGTGAAACGATTGTGGAAGGATTTGAAACTGGAAAGTGACAGCCCCGTTGAAGCATTCAGGATGCGAAGGATATCTGTAAGAGTGGACCAAAATCCCTCCTTAGATATGCTTAAACCTGTTGACTTTACAAAAAAGGTTTGACCTCTGTGTTTGCCAAATCTTTGCTTAACTACCAAATATTTATAATCACTAAATACAAATTATTACATATATTTTTTTAAACTTTGTTTTAATGATTTCCCAGATTTTTTTCATATATATTTGTATTAACTTTATTTTTATATATATATTTTTTTCAGTGTTAAAATCTTTTATAAAATTGTTTTTTAATTTAATTTGTGATTAATTATTGATCATGATTATAATTGGAATACAACACAGTATACCAATTCTAGACAAACAAGAAAGACCAAAAGCCTATTGTGAAAAATTAAATACAGTGATACCTCAGTTTTGTACATCCTACTTTTTGTGTGATTCTTTTCTTTCTACAAAAATTTGTCCAGTTTTTCAAATACTTTCTCTGTTATTGTACAGGCAAACATTGCGCGTAACCATCACCAACAGCCTGGGATGCCATCCGTTTATAGGGAAGTTTAAGAAAAACAAAAAAAACGTAATTGTCATGACCCAATGTCGCAAGTCATGTCTTGTTTTGTGTTTTCCTCAACATTCCTTTCTATGTTTTAAGTCCATTTATGTTCTAGCGCGCTCTGCTTTTTGTTTACTGGTTGCTATGGTTTAGGGACACCTGCCTTTTGTTTATTGATTAGCGTCCTCATCTGCTTTTGACCCAAATCACTCCCCTTTACCTGGTGTCTCAGCCTTTGTTGCTGGATCAATCGCTGCACGCTACAAGTTACGTGTTTGGTTTGCGTCTGCCTTTAAGTACATGCTATCTGCTACAGCATTCTGTTATTTTTTCGTCTTTTGTAAAATGAAGTGTTCTTACCGGCACTTCGCCTCCTGGTAGTCCTTTGCATCCTGAGAAATGAGACCAGCAACACAACAAAATCGTGACAGAGTGAATCCAGCCCGATTGAATATTTCTCACAAAGGATGTGAAGCAGAGGATGCTTGTGGCGTTATCAGCGGATGTACAGCAACCGTGGCGTTTTCTGAAGTTTGAGGAGGATTTGGAAGAGGAGACTGAAAAGGCCTCTCCCGAGGCGATGAGTGCACGGGGTCGATTGATTGCGCAGGTGAATGAGGCAAAGAGCCGCTACTTTTCCAGACCTCAGCGCGGCCGGGAGGTCTTCCCCAGCACGGTGCTCAAATGCTTCTTCCCCATGGCGCAGGTGAATGAGCCAGAGAGCCGGTGGTGCTGGTAGCTGTGCAGCTGGTGACACAAAGCTTCCCCTAGTACCAGTCCTTTGTCCTGCAAGGCCACCACCTCCTTCAAGGGTGCTACCCACCTCTTCACCAGCGGGGACAACGTCACCTTTACCTCCAGAGGCACCCCCACCGCCAGTTCTTCCTGCCAAACTAGCAAACCATGACACCATGTAGAACAGGGGTAGGGAACCTATGGCTCGTGAGCCAGATGTGGCTCTTTTGATGACTGCATCTGGCTCTCGGATAAATCTGAGCTGACATTGCTTAACACAATAAGTAATGAATAATTCCACTTGTAATCACAGTGTTAAAAATAACGTTCAAAATATAAAACATTCTCATGCATTTTTAATCCATCCATCCGTTTTCTCCGCACCTGTTCAAGAAGTGGCGTTAATGGTAAGAAGTTATTTATTTATTTATTATTGGTTAGTGTGGGGATTGCCCTCCTGGGGGTTCTTCAGACCGCCAAGCACCAACATGAGAGCCTGTTTCAGGGTTACAATATTGTTTTATTTCTCAATAAGTCTCTCAGTTGCTTTCCAGTAATTGTCTTTTTCTCTTTCGTTCTCGCTCGCGCTCTGGCTCCAGCCCCAGCCCCAACCCCGTCTCTCCTCGTGACGTGTTTTTCATTTGTCATACGCACAATTAAATTAAGTGTTTTCAGCCTGGATTTGAACATTGCCAACATTGAGGCCTGTCTCACATCTTCTGGAAGACTTTCAGATTTTAGGAACATAAAGCTGAAAAGACAGCCTCACCATGTTTCGTAATCTGTATGAATATCTATGAAAACAAAACCAAACTCTCCCCGTGACTGCGTGGGTTCCCTCTTGGTACTCCAGCTTCCTCCCACCTCCACAGACATGCACCTGGGGATAGGTTGATTGGCAAAACTAAATTGGCCCTAGTGTGTGAATGTGAGTGTGAATGTTGTCTGTCTATCTGTGTTGGCCCTGTGATGAGGCGGCGACTTGTCCAGGGCTAACCCTGCCTTCCGCCCGAAACGCAGCTGAGATAGGCTCCCGTGAGCCCGAAAGGGACAACCGGTAGAAAATGGATTGATGGATGGTGTGTTCTAATTTACAAGTGCTCATGCAAGCAAGGATGGTGTAATGCACTATTGAGCCTCAGAGGGGCAGGAGTTAGCTTTCCTCTTTGCATAACATATTGTTTCATTCAAGTCTTAGGATATGGCCTGTAATTATTATTATTTTTTTGATACAGATAAATAGATGTTTATCTACCCATGTAATCTTTTTTTTTTTTTATTAAATGGGGATGTTCGTGGAGGCTCTAAGGTGTTTTGCAACATGGTAACTTCACAAAAGTTATTTAGTCTAAGTACAAAAATTAGGCTAAGATATTTTTAAGTGTTTTTTGTCAACACAAAAATATGACTAAATAAGTTGAGTCAGCATTATTTAGATTTTGGACACTCGTGTGGATAATTTAAGTGAACTCAACTGCTTCATCTTTTTGTGTGTACTTCCTGTGGATGTCTGTGTGTTAAACACAGAGAGGGAGTCTGTCACAGCGAGAGCAGCCAAGTTCAGTAGCTGATGGTAAATAATCTCTCGCTCATTCTTGAATGAGTGCATTGAGAAATTGCAGGGAAAAGAATATCATCTTGAGAAAAACATGAAAAACAAGATCGCGCTGACCTGGATTCACCTCCTGATAACAGTTGCCGGGGCAGCTGATCAAGGTAAATATTTCCAAGTTTTAATTGTTATATTTGCATTTTATGTTATAATTTACTTACATCTTCATTGTCGGGTGATTACAATAAATTGAAAATTCACAATTACTGTCACGGTAGTTTGAGAAAAATTTCCCCAGTTTTCTGGATTTTAAACCTTTAGCCGCCATTTTACATCCATATTTTGCCAATGTTTAAGTGATGTATGCAAGCCAGTGAAAATCAGCATCTCTCAGCAGGCACAAGACATTGGAACAGCATTGAGAACTTGTTGAATTTGGTCCTGACGCTGAGCAACTCAAACCTAACTTTGAAACAACCTGCTTCTTTATGTTTAATCTGTTGGATTCTGACGTTGATTTGACCTTTGAATTTTTGGTCATTTCACAACCAATATTCTACAACATGCTTTTTGGCCACATTTTTCCAATGTCAGGTTGTGACATGTGTTTGTGACGTTGATTTGACCGTTAACATTTGGTCATTTCCCAACCACCAACGTAGATCTAACATAAATTTACAAATTCAACTATTTTGCAACTTTGTTTGGAGGTCCGTTTTAAGAAACATATGTATAATCAACCATAGGCAAGGCCGAGCAACCATGTGGGATTGGCGGCAACTTTAATTCTTTTACATAATTTTTGAAAAATCAATTCTGTTGTTAAAATAATGGCGTGTTTGGTCTGTTACACACAATAAAATAGTCACAAATCAAATAGGCTATAATTAACAAAATCTAACAATCATCTTGACTCTGAACATGCTGCCCACCAACGAATGAAGTGCATGCTTACTTAACAGCCATACATGTTACACTAAGGGTGGCTGTATGAACAATGCCAACACTGTCATATACATGTGCCATATAGTGAAACCACACTAAAAAACAATGACAAACACATTTTGGTCATAAACATTACAGAACAAATTCCCGGAATTCCCTGCAGCACCAACTCTACCGGGACACTACAATATAAAACGCCATTGGAGGATCTACACCTAACATCCACTGTAATGATACCACGATTACATGGATATTTTTTAACATCACAAAATCTTTCTTTTTTTTTTAAATTTATGTTATGTTTATAAATTCAGGAAATATGCCCATGGACATATGAGGACTTTGAATTTGACCAATGTATGATCCTGTAACGACTTGGTATCGGATTGATACCCAAATTTGTGGCATTATCCGAAACTAATGTAAAGTATCAGAAGAATAAGTGATTATTACATTTTAACAGAAGTGTAGATAGAACGTGTTGAAACAGAAAGTAAGCAGATATTAACAGTAAATGAACAAGTAGATTAATAATTTTCTATCATTTGTCCTTCATAATGTTGACAAAATAATAGAATGGTAAATGACACAATGTTACTGCATATGTCAGCAGACTAATTAGGAGCCTTTGTTTGTTTACTTACTACTAAAAGACAAGTTGTCTTGTATGTTCACTATTTACTTTAAGGACAAAATTGCAATAAGAAACATGTTTAATGTACACTAAGATTTGTTTTTAAAATAAAGCGAATAATGACATTTTTTGTGGTCCCCTTTTATTTAGAAATGTACTGAAAAATACAGAAAAACCTTTGGTACCGGTGCCAAAATATTGATATCGGGACAACAATACACACACACCGAGCACCCACTGACAGAAATGTAGATCGGCGCCTATGTACTCGTTGTATCAATGTCTTGTGCCTGCTGGGACTAGTGTGGTGTAACAACTGAAGGAGCGTGATTGTAATTCTGTCTTATTCGAGGTGGAGTATCGTTCTGGAAAGAAAGCTTCACGATGAAATGTCCACAAGATGGGAAATGGTTCCATGGAAAAAGTGAAGTGGGGCCCAAAAGCAGCTCCCACACTGTTTATTACGATGGAAATACCAAAGGCCTTTATCATTGTGAATACGGTCTCCAAATGCCTACCGTAAAATACTATTTCTACGTTGAAGGAAACGGTGAGTAAAAGTTGTGTATTTCTTGTGATCTTCGTATTTGCCGAAGTCCAACTTATTGTCCGCCTTCGTCTAGGCTGCTCACATTGTTTTGAGATGGATGGAGTCCTGTTGGGGCTGGCTATTGTTGCAGATGTGAGTGTAACAGCAACAGTGATGATCCTGATCTACCGTTGCGCCAAGAAGAGAAATGCCGCACAGGGTAAGAATTCCAATTCAGATCATTAAAAAGGTAATAGTGGAACAGATAAAAATAATCCTGTTTTAAAGAAATCAAAATTATCACTAGAATAAAGGTTTTCCTGATATATGCCCCCCTTGCGTATTGGCCAAAATTGATCCGATAGGACAGTGGTTCTCGACCCTTTTTCAGTGATCTACCCCCTGTGAACATTTTTTTTAATTCAAGTACCCCCTAATCAGAGCAAAGCATTTTTGGTTGAAAAAAAGAGATAACAAAGTAAAATACAGCACTACTTCATCAGTTTCGGATTTATTAAATTGTATAACAGCGCAAAATATTGCTGTTTTGTTGTGGTCTTTCTTCAACTATTTGGAAAAAAAGATATAAAAATAACTAAAAACTTGTTAAAAAATACTGCGATGAGATGGCGACCTGTCCAGGGTGTACGCCGCCTTCCACCCGATTCTATTCATATTTTGTTGATAAAGTATTGAACAATAGATATTTTTATTGAACAATAAGGATTTTTGAATTGTTGCTATTTTTTAGAATATTTTCTTAAAATCTCACATACCCCTTGGCATAACTTCAAGTACCCCCAGGGGTACGCGTACCCCCATTTGAGAACCACTGCGATAGGATATCAGCACAAATCATATGGTTTTTTTTATTTTGTCCTGTCGAATGCTAGGCTTGATCAAGGGAAATTAATCAAAGAACAATGGTAAAGTAAAAAAAGAGCCTTTTATATTTCCATCTGGAATGGATTTATGCTGACTTTAATAAATACTGCTCTTTTATGAAAGACATGGCGACGGATATACGTATATATTTTTTTATCGCATTCTAAACAAAAATCCGCTTACAAAATAACCAAAAAGTCCCAACGATACTCTAGTTACATTTTGTGACTTGAATATTAGTCATTGTTAATATAAGCGCTAACGCAGACACACTATTTATGGCGGCGCCGTGATCACAAGCTTGTGTGCCAATGTGTACATGATCGACTGATCAGCTGCTTCATCGTTTCCTTGCTCGTCAAACTTATGAATCATGCCTATCCCAGCTGCACTCAGGCAGAATGCGGGTACACCCTGGACAAGTCGCCATCTCATCGCAGGGCCAACACAAGCGGTATAAAAATAGGACGAATACACAAACTATGCCTCATATATCATTGTCTTGAAAATTAGCAAAGCCTCCTGTTTTTGCTCTGTGTGAACAAAATCTACCAAACAAGTGGACAGTCTGGCAGAATGGACTCACTGAGATCGGACAGACTGTAATATTGGCGACGATAGGAAAGTGACAAAGATATTAGGTCAGAGCAAAGTTCTTACTGTACATACAGTAAATAGAACAAATGGCTGACAATGTTGACATATAGGCCTACTGAAACCCACTACTACCGACCACGCAGTCTGATAGTTTATATATCAATGATGAAATATTAACATTGCAACACATGCCAATACGGACGGTTTAGTTTACTAAATTACAATTTCAAATTTCCCACAGAGTTTTTTGTTGAAAACGTCGTGGAATGATGACGCGTGTTTGTGACGTCTCGGGTTGTAGCGGACATATTAGCCCAGCACCACACACGGCAAATAGTCATTTCTTTTCATCGCATAATTACACAGTAATTTGGACATCTGCGTTGCTGAATCTTTTGCAATTTGTTCAATTAATAATGGAGACTATAAAGAAGAATGCTGTTGGTGAAAAGCGGTGGATTGCAGCTGCCTTTAGTACCGAAACACAGCCGGTGTTTGTTTGTTGTGAAGCTATAACACAGAGCGGTCAAGCGAACATGTTTCTCTACGTCAACCAGCAAGTTTTTGGATGGGAAAATTGTGATATTAAGCCGGCTCTTACCGGAGACATCAGTGGATTATGGGACCTCCTCCTGTAGCTGTCAAAAAGGCAGCTGTGATCTTGGCTCCTCGGCTTTTCTCAGAGACACTTCTCAATTCCGACTTTGAGATATGACTTTACAATCTCACTAAAACACTATTAAAACAATAAGCAGATAAGGGATCTTCCAGAATTATCCTAGTAAATGTGTCTAATTTTTTTTTTTTTTGTGCTTCACTTTCCTCTTTAACAAATCTTTCATCCTCACTCAAATTAATGGGGAAATTGTCACTTTCTCGGTACGATTAGCTCTTGCTGCTGGAGGCTATGATTATAAACAATGTGAGGATGTGAGAAGCCCTACAACCCGTGACACCATGCGCACATCGTCTGCTACTTTCGGTACAGGCAAGGCTTTTTTATTAGCGACCAAAAGTTGCAAACTTTATCGTCGATGTTCTCTACTAAATCCTTTCAGCAAAAATATGGCAATATCGCGAAATGATCAAGTATGATACATAGAATGGACCTGCTATCCCCGTTTAAATAAGAAAATCTCATTTCAGTAGGCCTTAAAGGCCAACTATTGATGGGAATGGTGTATTGTAGTAACTTAGACTATGTTCGCAGATGACACAACTGCGTTTTGTTCAGGAGAGAACACACAGAAGCTACTACAAATAATAACAGATGAAATGAACAAAATTAAAATGATGGTTTGACAAAAACAGACTGTCTTTTAATGTAGTTTGTATGTAAAACTAGAATAAACCTATGTGGTAAAAGCAGAAGAATACAAATAGTCGGACCGGACATTGAAAGAGTAAAAGTAAGCAATTCTGGGTGTAATAATAGACGATAAAATGAATTGGAAATGTCATTAAAAAATACCTAAAGTAGCAAGAAACACGTCAATAATGAATAAAGCAAAACATGTTCCGGACAAAAAAAATCACTCCATATTCTCTACTGCTCGCTAGTGTTGCCATATCTGAGTTATTGTGCAGAAAGATGGGGAAACAACCACAAAAGTACACTTCATTCACTAATGGTGTTATAAAAAAGATCAATTAGAATAATACAGTACATAATGTTGGATATAGACAACATACAAACCCTTTATGGAATAAAAAATAATGCAGCTTAGATAGGCTGCAGCAACCCACGCGAACCCAGAAGGGTCAAGCGGTACAAAATGGATGGATGGATGGAAATTCAATGATTTGGTGCATTTTCAAACAGCTAAAATGATGTTCAAAGCAAACTATTACTTGCTACCCAAGAATGTACAACAATTATTTTTTTTTAAAGAGGAGGAATATAACCTTAGAGGAAAATCCATCCATTATTCCATCCATCTTCTTCCGCTTATCCGAGGTCGGGTCGCAGGGGCAGCAGCCTAAGTAAGGAAGCCCAGACTTCCCTCTCCCCAGCCACTTCGTCCATCTACTCCCGGGGGATCGCGAGGCTTTCCCATGCCACCCGGGAGACATAGTCTTCCCAACGCGTCCTGGGTCTTCCCAGTGGCCTCCTACCGGTTAGACTCGCCCTAAACACCTCCCTAGGGAGGCATTCGGGTGGCATCTTGAACAGATGCCCGAACCACCTCATCTGGCTCCTCTCGATGTGGAGGAGCAGCGGCTTTACTTTGAGCTCCTACCGGATGGCAGAGCTTCTCAACCTATCTCAACAATTCTTCTCAAAAAAAGAGGAGGAATATAAACTTAGAGGAAAATGTAATTTAAAATCTTTGTATGCACGTACAGCATATCAGTATGTGGAATTTAATAATGGAATTATGGAATCAAACAGTGTACTAATGTGATCCAATTTAAGAACTTGTTCACGTTGTTTACAAATTACAAGGAGGAAAAATCCTGATAAACATTTTGAACCTTATTTAAAAATGAGCTCATCTTACTTATCTCATTATGTGAATGAACTTAATCAACTGTTTATTCATAAAAAATCTATTAATTGTTTATTACCGTAAATAATACTTATTTACTGACTCATGTTTATATCTATTCACTGTTGTGTTACAGACTGCATAGCAACAAATGTGTAAGAAATCAGCAATGAAACAAAGAGAGTGGGAATTGAATGAGCTGTGCTTCATCCTACTCCTTTTCAGCCATGTTATCTTGAAAAACTCTAAACGTGATGTATCATATTGTAATTTATATGCATGTTCGAAATAAACTAAACACCATAACCATATCTATGTACAGATTGTCAACACTTTTGTCAAGGTACTGACTGTATTTGTGACTTTACCGTGTGATTTATACCAAGCAACTGCTGGAGGTACAAAGAAAATCACATCAGCGTTTGTCTGCTTGCAAGTGGCGAGGACATATTAACTATCGGGCAATGCAAAGCTACAACGTAATGGTTTTCATGTGTTGCGTCTGACTAGTCTTCCTCTCAGGGAATAAAACGCACTCGACATATATGTTGGGTAAGAAGGACCACAAAGACAGAACAGCAATATTTTCAAGTTTTACTAAAGCTTTAGGAGACCAGCCTAACAATGTGTTAATAGCAGCATCACGAAGCGGTCTGAAAATTAAACGGAAAGAGTCAGCTTATTTAGTGTGAAAACAGCCCCCTCCCGCCCAGAAAGAAATACAGCCTTTTTTGTTCTAAACTGATAAGGCATTCTCCACAAAAAGGGAGTACATTATACTCCCAACAGACATTCCAGGTATTCAAGAGGAAACACAGAGTTCACTAACGAGCATAAGGAAAAAACACAAAGTGGTTGGGAAAATGGTAAAATATTAGCTGCTTTAAACATGACTATGGATTTAAAAAAAAGAACTCTTAAAAATATATGCATTTTCCACACGTTATTCAAACTGAGGGGGTAGAATCTCCGATATTCGGTTAAAACTGAATCTGACAAATTACGCACATGTAGACAACTATTTTTAAATGTATAAATAACCATCATTTCTGTGATATTCTTGCAGCAAATGAAGGTCCAATGCCACCCTCACCTGACTATGAGGTAAGTACAGGGTAACATACTCTAAGTTAAACAGTAACATCACACATTATTCACATCAAACTGTAAACTCTGAAGATACGAGGTCCGATCAATAATTTAGATTGAGACTTACACCTTGATATATATATATTTTCAAATTTTCCATCAATTGCAGTAATTGTACTACTTTTATGACAAACTCCCAATCTAATCTTGTGAGACCAAGCGCTCCACTATTGCACTTACTACCAAAGAAGTGTTGCACCAGGAATACAACTCACACAAAAAAAACTCATCATGTACAGTATAATAAATGGGTTGTATTTGTATAGCGCTTTTCTACCTTCAAGGTACTATAAATATCAATATTATATTAATATTCCAATTTAAGCACTAAGAAGCGCGGTTGAAGCTGAGCACACAAAAATAAAGCATGTCAATTTTAACTTACACAACATACAAAATAATTTCATTTAAAATAAATAATTTCACTTTTTGAAACCGATACCGATTATTTCCGATATTACATTTTAAAGAATTTATTTGCCGATATTATCGGACATCTCCAATAACAATACTTACCTTTACAGCAAACTCCCCATCAAATTAATAAACATGACAATAAATGTTACGTTGTTCTTGACAGCATATTACTGTAAATTGAAAAAAAAACTACTGTTTTTTACGTTAAAATTCTGCCAGTTTTTGACTGTAAAATATACGGTTGTTGTTTTTAACGGTGTATTACTGTAAATGGAAAGACATTTGTACATTTCTTTTATGGTAGAATAACTGCCAGCTAAGTTGCCAGAATAAAAAAAAAAACTTGTACTGTTTTTCCATTAACAATATAATGTTGGAAAAAAATACAAATGTAAATTTAACACACATTTTCTGCCAGCTTTTTCTGCAAACCCCCCCCCCCCCCCCCAAAAAAAAAACAGTGGTATTGTTTTTCCATATACCGTAAAATGTTGAAAAAAACAAAAAAAAACACTATTTTACAGTAAAATTATATATTGTATATAGTAGTGTCCTGGAAGAGTTAGTGCAGCAAGGGGTTCTGGGTATTTGTTCTGTTGTGTTTATGTTGTTTTGCGATGCGGATGTTCTCCCGAAATGTGTTTGTCATTCTTGTTTGGTATGGGTTCACAGTGTGGCACATATTTGTAACAGTGTTAAAGTTGTCTATATGGCCACCCTCAATGGGACCTGTATGGCTGTTGACCAAGTATGCATGGGATTCACTTGTGTGTGTGTGTGTGTGTGTGTGTGTGTGTGTGTGTGTGTGTGTGTGTGTGTGTGTGTGTGTGTGTGTGTGTGTGTGTGTGTGTGTGTGTGTGTGTGTAAAGCAATAAATTGGGCTGGCTCGCAAATGCAGTGACTTTAAGGTTTGTTGGTGCTCTATACTTCTCCCTACGTCCGTGTATACAGCGGCGTTTTAAAAAGTCATACATTTTACTTTTTGTAAACGATTCCGATAATTTTGAAAGCGATACCAATAATTTCTGATATTACATTTTAAAGCATTTATCAGCCGATTATATCGGATCTCTCTAGAAACAATACATCTCCTTCATAAAGAAAGTGCAAGATTTTTTTGGCATATTTTTTCCCAGGCCATGAACTGTGCCCCACTATAATAATAGATTATAAAATTTGGTCCCTCGTGGTTTATTGCACATACCATATTTTCCAGACTATAGAGCGCATCGGGATAAAATCCGCATGCACAAAATTTCAGGGAAAAAAAAAAGTTTCCATATGTTAGCCCCACAAGGCGATAAGCCACAAGTATATATATATGTATATATATATATATATATATATATACACGTTGTGAAATGAGTTATTTACCTACTAAGATTCTGTAAATGTTTATTTACATACCCTAACTGTTTCAAAACAGTGTCTGTCGCACGGCAGTAAAACGGCTGATAAAAACAAAACAGAAGTCATTGTAATGGAACCACTAGCTGTGAAAACTAGCTCTAATCAGCTAAACAGACTCAATAACTCCACACTGACGTTTTGGTGAATACTGAGGAATATGTGAAACTGAAACAATACAAAAATAATGCCATTGTAAGTTAATAATGCTAACACAGACACTTGTAAACATGTTAGCATATTAGCCAATGACGCTAGCGTCATTACATTACAATAGCGTGTGCAAATATGCATAAAAACACTCCTATAGACATCACACATTGGACGGATTACATTTTTAGTTATACTGGAAAACTTACATGGAGTGATGAAGGATCCATACGAGTAGGAGCACTATGGACGGCTAGAAGACAGAAAAAAAAGCACCTTGTCCAAAAGATGGTGCCATAGCACAAACAATAAAACACCCTCTCAGTGTTTTTGCTTGTTTTTTTGTTTTTCTATAAAAATAATTTCATCATCGCCGCAAGCTAAGAAAAATCCATAAATCAGCCGCTCCATTTTATAAGCCGCAGAGTTCAAACCGTAGGAAAAAAGTAGCGGCTTATATTCTGTAATTGATATTATTGATGCACTGTGTCTCTGACATTGTCACTCTTTCATTGGCAGCCCCTCAACATACATGGCCAGGATGCATACTCCTTCCTAAACAACACCAAAACAAGATGAGGGTGGGAAGTTGAAACATTTCACCGGCAAAGACAAACAACTGCAAATGACGGACGGAAGACTGGGAAACTTTTTTTTTTTTCCAGTTTCCTCGTATGCTGGCAATGTGGAAATGTCAAGAATAGTTATTCTGACAGTTTATTGGCAATAATACATTAACAGACATCAAACAAACTAAGATCGCGGCACGACTTCTTTGCTCAATAATTTAGTATACTGTATTTACAGTTGATATTTAGTATGAAACACATTGTGGTGAAAGTGAACTATTATGCCACTTCTCATGCAACGATGTATTAGATTATACACATCACAAATATGGCTAAGATACTGTTTTTATAAACGCTCCCATTTGGTTGGATTTTAAAATGTTTACTATTAAGTAATTGTAATCTAAATAATCAATTATACGTTAGGTCAGGAAAAAACACAGAGGCTATTTAATCCCTACAAGCCTGTTTCGCAGGTTTTTATGCTCTTCAGGTGGAATAAAAATAAAATCCCCTGAAGAGCAGAGAAACCTGCGAAACGGGCTTTTTCCTGACCTAACGTATATTCCGCTCTATAACGGATAAACCACAGAAACCTTGACTTTAAATAATCAATTATATAATCAAACAACTATGTAAATAAAGATAATACAACTGCCTGTTAAATGCTGAGCATATAGGGCAGCTCACTGTGTTACGGCGGGGTTGCAGCTTGCTGAGAGTTTTGTCCCCCCGGGATGCAAACGGACGACTCCGGACGAAAGCGTGCAGGTCGGAGAAAATTTAATTGTCATAAAGCATAGCAAAACAGAAAAGCAAAAAAGGATGCGTGCTGATCACACGCGGAATCTAAGGCAAAAAACTTAGCACAGGAAAAATAGAAACAAGAACTAGGAATATCTAAACCTAACAGTTGCATGAAGCCAGATTGAGCGGGGCGAGAAAGGTCAATAAATAGCTCTCTGATTAGTGGTAGACTGCAGCTGAGCGTTCCGACCATTAACCAGAGGCAGGTGAACCGAATTAATCCCCATAGAAACCAAAACTAACCCAGAGGTGCACAAAAGGAGGAGTCCAAAAATAACAGAACATAACAAAAACATGATCTGGGCCACGGATCATGACACACTGAAAGCAGGTAAAATGTTCTTACCTGGAATAAAAGTGTAAAAAGAAGTTAAATGCTACATATAAAAAAAGGGGGGGGACTCATCCAAAACTTTAAATAATACACTGACAAAAAAAATGTATATGAGCTTATAGTTAAGGTTACAGCTAAGGTAAAACGTGTAGTAAGAGATAAAAAAAATAAAAAAAAAGTAGGCTATCTCGTTAGTCAAATGTTTTTAACCTGAATTTCAGGTCATTTTTGCAGTTTGCATATGAAGGGAGAGTCTATCATACCCATCAACCCTTCTCTACATGAACTGAACTGGAAATTCCGTGACCAAAAAAATAGAAACCTAGAAGAGAACGGGTAATGCCGGAAACCCTGACCTTTAAAGCTGGCCAAGGAACACCCGGGTAACACATCCTGTCGAGTAAAGTCAGGCCTTCATAACAGCAACACAGTAGGAAGTCCACCAGCCGGTGAAAAAAAAAAAAGACTTTTCTACTTTTTTTCTAGAAAACGTCCCTAATTTTCAAACGCAAATACCATTTTTTTAATTGTTTTTTTAATTATTATTTTAGCAACGTGTGGTTGCTTTAGTCATAATTTGCTAAGCAATCAACAGGCATTTCCCATATTTGATTATGACTCTGTCACACGTTTCTTCTTTGGAAATTTTTGCATAACAAAAAAGATAACCAAGAAGCAAAACAAATCATTATTCGGGTCGACAATCACTGAGTGGAAGACTCACAAAATTGATTGGGATTGTAGAGTCGTGTTGTACAGTCCAAAAATATGTTAAAAAAGTTCTACTGTGTTATGTGAAATTCATTTAAAATGTTATGTTTTATGGATGGTCAAATGGGACAAATGAAATTAATACATATGTCTTTAATTTAAGTGTGTGAATCAGTGTGTGAATGGATGAATGTGGAAATAGTGTCAAAGCGCTTTAAGTTCCTTAAAAAGGTAGAAAAGCGCTATACAAGTATAATCCATTTACCATTTAAATAACCACTTGAAGGTGTCCTTAATTAAAATATGAATTAAATAGATAAATGGGTTTGAAAAAAAGGTGTCAATGATTAATTTAATGTTCAATCATTAGATATTTAATTATTGAATTATTAATGATGCAATTATCCATCCATCCATCCATCTTCATCCGCTTATCCGAGGTTGGGTCGCGGGGGCAGCAGCCTAAGCAGGGAAGCCCAGACTTTCCTCTCCCCAGCCACTTTGTCCAGCTCTTCCCTAAAACATTTTAATTATTAAATAATTGCATAAAAAATAAATGATGCAATTTTTTAATGATTGATTTATTTTCAATTATTTAGTTCCATAATTATGTCATGATTTTGAGTGCTTCATGAATTTATTTCATCCATCAAACTAACCCATCAAAGTCCTGAGTTGGAATAGGTAAAATATTTGAAATAGTTGAATAAATCATGAAACAATTCTTTAAATCATAAAATAACTAACATAAATCATGTAATAATTCATTAAATTATCAAACAATCATTCAAATTCTTAGTTAAATATTAAAATAATTAATTAAATTGTGTATAATTCCAATTGTAAATAATTAGACTTTTAGGTAATTATTTATTTATCTTGTTTTGTATCATTTGACCCTCCATAATATTTGCCATCATTTAATAAGTTATAACACATTTGATGTTTTTTTTTTAGCATTGGCAAAAAAATGTTTGCTTTTTTAAAAAATTATGCAACATCTCAACTCATGGTATTATACTTATAAATTAAAATGCTTTAATAAAACTGTTTTCTCATGTACTGTAAACACCTATGTAACATTTCTTTGCTATCATTCACTTTCTTTGTACCATAACTTTATTAAGTTCTCATTTTACTTACCGTTAGCGAAGTTAATAATGGAAAATACCTGTGTTACTGATTTTGTGGGGGGGAAAAAGTAACAATTTGGTTGAGAACTGTTTTATATGTACAATAATGCAATAGAGGATGTGAATCATTTATTTTTGGAATGCGATGCTGTACATTTGTTTTGGAAAAATAAAAGGTATAGAAACGCCACATTTACTATAGAATAGATTACATTTGGCATTTTATTTAAAGATAGCAATTTCGAAGTGTTTGGTAATGTAGTTATGTTTCAAACTACATTTTTCATACATAAAAGTCAATTGTTATTTTTTCGGGAAGATTTTAAGCTTTTTTAGATGAGATTTTTTTTTTTTTTTTGTATATTTTAATTTCATTTGTATTCTTATATTTACTTTTACTTAACAGGTTTTGTTTGTATGAAGATTGTGTTTAATTAGATGTATTATGTGAAATGCTCAACCTGTATAAAACGTAAAAAAATCTTATTGTATTGGAAGTGCCTCAATGAGTTTGTACGTTTTATATGTATGTTCATTCTTCAATCAAAATATTTTATTTATATTAAGCTAACATTTTACTCATAGTAAGCTAACATTTTACTCATTGTAAGCTAACATTTTACTCTTGAAGCTAACATTTTACTTACAGAGCTAACATTTTAATAATAGTTAGCTAACATTTTACTCTTGAAGATAACATTTTACTTATAGAGGTAACATTTTACTTACAGAGCTAACATTTTACTAATAGTTAGCTAACATTTTACTTACAGAGCTAACATTTTACTAATAGTTAGCTAACATTTTACTTACAAAGCTAACATTTTACTAATAGTTAGGTAACATTTTACTTACAGAGCTAACATTTTACTCTTAGTAAGCAAAAATTTTACCCATATTAAGCACGCATTTTATTTACACAGCTAACATTTTACATACCGTAAGCTAACATATTACAAAACAAAATGTAAAATTCTGATTCGGGGTTCACAATAAGCACTGACTATAGTTTCTAAAATATGCATCATATTTGTGCAATCCTGCTACTTTCCAATACAATGTATAAAACCCAAAACCAGTGAAGTTGGCACGTTGTGTGAATCGTAAATACAACGTTTCCATATGAGTTGGGAAATTGTGTTAGATGTAAATATAAATGGAATACAATGATTTGCAAATCATTTTCAACCCATATTCAGTTGAATATGCTACAAAGACAACATATTTGATGTTCAAACTGTTAAAAAAAATAATAATTTGAAAATAATCATTAACTTTAGAATTTGATGACAGCAACACGTGACAAAGAAGTTGGGAAAGATGGCAATAAATACTGCTAAAGTTGAGGAGTACTCATCAAACACTTATTTGGAACATCCCACAGGTGTGCAGGCTAATTGGGAACAGGTGGGTGCCATGATTGGGTATAAAAGCAGCTTTCATGAAATGCTAAGTCATTCACAAACAAGGATGGAGCGAGGGTCACCACTTTGTAAGCAAATTGTCAAACAGTTTTAGAACATTTCTCAACGAGCTATGGCAAGGAATTTAGGGATTTTACCATCTACGGTCCGTAAAATCATCAAAAGGTCAGAGAATCTGGAGAAATCCCTGTACGTAAGCGATGATATTACGGACCTTTGACCCCACAGGCGGTACTGCATCAAAAACTGACATCAGTGTGTAAAGGATATCACCACATGGGCTAAGGAACACTTCATAAAACCACTGTCAGTAATTACAGTTGGTCGCTACATCTGTAAGTGCAAGTTAAAACTCTACTATGCAAAGCGAAAGCCATTTATCAACAACACTGAGGAACGCCGCTGGCTTCGCTGGGCCCGAGCTCATCTAAGATGGACTGATGCAAAGTGGAAAAGTGTTCTGAGGTCTGACGAGTCCACATTTCAAATTATATTTGGAAACTGTGGACGTGGTGTCCTCCAGAACAAAGAGGAATATAACCATCTGGATTGTTATAGGCGCAAAGTTCAAACGCCAGCCTCTGTGATTGTATGGGGGTGTATTAGTGCCCAAGGCATGGGTAACTTACACATCTGTGAAGGCACCATTAATGCTGAATGGTTCATACAGGTTTTGGAGCAACATATGTTGTCATCCAAGCAACGTTATCATGGACGCCCCTGCTTATTTCAGCAAAAGAATGCCAAGCCACTGGTTACAACAGCGTGACTTCATAGTTAAAGAGTGTGGGTACTTTCCTGGCCCACCTGCAGTCCAGACATGTCTCCCATCGAAAATGTGTGGCGCATTATGAAGCATAAAATACGACAACAAGACCCCGTACTGTTGAACAACTTAAGCTGTACATCAAGCAAGAATGGGAAAAAATTCCACTTTCAAAGCTTCAACAGATAGTTTCCTCAGTCCCCAAACGTTTATTGAGTGTTGTTAAAAGAAAAGGTGATGTAACAGAGTGGTGAACATGCCCTTTCCCAACTACTTTGGCACGTGTTGCAGCCATGAAATTCTAAGTTAATTATTATTTGTAAAAAAAAATAAAGTTTATGAGTATAAACATCAAATATCTTGTCTTCGTAGTGCATTCAACTGAATATGGGTTGAAAATTATTTGCAAATCATTGTATTCCGTTTATATTTATATCTAACACAATTTCCCAACTCATATGGAAACGGGGTTTGTAAAAACAGAATACAATGATTTGCAAATCCTTTTCAACTTATACTCAATTGAATAGACTGCAAAGACAAGAGACTTAACGTTCGAACTGGTAAACCTTGTTTTTTTTTTTGTTTTTTTTTTCAGATATTAGCTCATTTGGAATTTGATGTCTGCAACATGTTTATAAAAAAGTAGGCACAAATGGCAAAAAAAAAAAAGTTTGATAAAGTTGAGGAATGCTCATCAAACACTTATTAGGAACATCCCACAGGTGAACAGGCTAATTGGGAACAGATGTGTGCCAAAATTTGGGAATTTGGGTGCCATGATTGGGTATAAAAGCAGCTTCCATGGAATGTTCAGTCATTCACAAACAAGGATAGGGCGAGGGTCACCACTTTGTGAACAAATACGTGAGCAAATTGTCGAACAGTCTAAGAAAAACATTTCTCAACCAGCTATTGCCAGGAATTTAGGGATTTCACCATCTACGGTCTGTAATATCATCAAAAGTTTCAGAGAATCTGGACAAATCGCTGCACAAAAGTGGCAGTTCCATCCCTCAGGCGGTACTGCATCAAAAAGCGACATCAGTGTGTAAAGGATATCGCCACATGGGCTCAGGGACACTTCAGAAAACCACTGTCGGTAGCAACAGTTTGTCGCTACATCTGTAAGTGCAAGTTAAAGCTCTACTATGCAAAGCGAAAGCCATTTATCAACAACACTCAAAAACATATCTGGCTTCGCTGGGCCCAAGGTCATCCAAGATGGACTGATGCAAAGTGGAAAAGTGTTCTGTGGTCTGACGAGTCCACATTTCATATTGTTTTTGGAAACTGTGGACGTCGTGTCCTCCGGACAAAAGAGGAAAAGAACCATCCGGATTGTCATAGTGGCAAAGTTCAAAAGCCAGCATCTGTGATGGTATGGGGGTGTATTAGTAACTTACACATCTGTGAAGGCACCATTTATGCTGAAATGTACATACAGGTTTTGAAGCAACATATGTTACCATCCAAGCAACGTCTTTTTAATGGACTCCCCTGCTTATTTCAGCAAGACAATACCACGCCGCGTGTTACAACAGCGTGGCTTCATAGTAAAAGAGTGCAGGTACTAGACTGGCCTGCCTGTAGTCCAGACCTGTCTCCCGTTGAATGTAGTTAAAAGGAAATGCCATGTAACACAGAGGTAAAAATGCCCCTTTGCCAACTCTTTTGCAATGTGTTGTTAATGATTATTTGCAACAACAAAAAAATAAGTTTCTCAGTTCGAACATTAAAGGCCTACTGAAATGAGATTTTCTTATTCAAACGGGGATAGCAGGTCCATTCTGTGTGTCATACTTGGTCATTTCGCGATATTGCCATATTTTTGCTGAAAGGATTTAGTAGAGAACATCGACGATAAAGTTCGCAACTTTTGATCGCTAATAAAAAAGCTTTGCCTGTGCCGGGAGTAGCAGACGATGTGCGCGTGACGTCACTGGTTGTAGGGCTCCTCACATCCTCACATTGTTTATAATGTGGGCCACCAGCAGTAAGAGCAATTCGGACTAAGAAAGCGACGATTTCCCCATTAATTTGAGCGAGGATGAAAGATTCGTGGATGAGGAAAGTTAGAGTGAAGCACTAAAAAAAAGAAGAAAAAAGAAAAAAGGCGACGGCTCCAGGATAATTCTGGAAAATCCCTTATCTGCTTATTGTGTTAATAGTGTTTTAGTGAGATTATAAAGTCATACCTGAAAGTCGGAGGGCTGCGGTGAACGCCAGTGTCTGTGAGAGAAGCCATGGAGGAGCCAAGATCACAGCTGCCTTTTGGATAGCTGCTGCAGGAGGTCGCATAATCCGCTGGTTGACGTGGTAGAGAAACATGTTCGCTTGACCGCTCTGTGTTAAAGCTTCACAACAAACAAAGAAACACCGGCTATGTCTCATTGCTAAAGGCAGCTGCAATCCACCGCTTTCCACCAACAGCATTCTTCTTTATAGTCTCCATTATTAATTGAACAAATTGCAAAAGATTCAGCAACACAGATGTCCAAAATACTGTGTAATTATGTGATGAAAAGAGACGACTTTTAGCCGTGTGTGGTGCTGGGCTGAAATGTCCGCTCCAACCAATAACGTCACAAGCACGTGTCAACATCATTCCGCGACGTTTTCAACAGGATACCTCGCGGGAAATTTAAAATTGCAATTTAGTAAACTAAAAAGGCCGTATTGGCATGTGTTGCAACGTTAATATTTCATCATTGATATATAAACTATCAGACTGCGTGGTCGGTAGTAGTGGGTTTCAGTAGGCCTTTAAGTATCTTGTCTTTGCAGTCTATTCAATTAAATATAGCAGGGGTCACCAACGCGGTGGCCCGCTGGCCTGTTCTAAAAATAGCAGCACTTACCAGTGAGCTGCCTCTATTTTTTTAAATTCGATTAATTTACTAGCAAGCTGGTCTCACTTTGCTCGACATTTTTAATTCTAAGAGAGACAAAACTCAAATAGAATTTGAAAATCCAAGAAAATATTTTGAAGACTTGGTCTTCACTTGTTTAAATAAATTAATTTAGTTTTTACTTTGCTTCTTATAACTTTCAGAAAGACAATTTTAGAGAAAAAAATTACAACCTTAAAAATTATTTTAGCATTTTTAAACACATATACCTTTTTAATTCCTTCCTCTTCTTTCCTGACAATTTAAATCAATGTTCAAGTATTTTTTTTTTTATTGTAAGGAATAATAAATACATTTTAATTGAATTCTTCATTTTAGCTTCTGTTTTTTCGACGAAGTATATTTGTGAAATATTTCTTCAAATTGATTATGATTAAAATTCAAAAAAAATATTCTGGCAAATCTAGAAAACCTGTAGAATCAAATTTAAATCTTATTTCAAAGTCTTTTGAATATTTTTTAAAATTTTTGTTCCGGAAAATCTAGAAGAAATAAGGATATATAGCTTGGTCCAATTTGTTATGTATTCTAAAAAAGTGCAGATTGGATTTTAACGTATTTAAAACATGTCATAAAAATCCTACAATTAATCAAAATGAGGAAAATTTACTAATGATGTTTCATTAATAATTTTTTTTATTTTTTTCAAAAAGATTCGAATTAGCTAGTTTTTCAATTAATTTTTTTGGTTGAATTTTGAATTTTAAAGAGTTGAAATTGAAGATAAACCATGTTTCAGAATTTATTTTCATTTTTTTCCTGTTTTCTCCTCTTTTAAACCGTTCAATTAAGTGTTTTTTCATCATTTATTCTCAACAAAAAACCTTCCGTAAAAGGAAAAAAAATGTACGACGGAATGACAGACAGAAATACCCTTTTTTTAAAATATATTTATCTGTTTCTGTATATATTTTTTGTGAGAAATCATTAAGGTGATCAGTGTTTCCACAAAGATAAATATAATTATTTATTAATAATAACATAGAGTTAAAGGTAAATTGAGCAAATTGGCTATTTCTGGCAATTTATTTAAGTGTGTATCAAACTGGTAGCCCTTCCCATTAATCAGTACCCAAGAAGTAGCTCTTGGTTTCAAAAAGGTTGGTGACCCCTGGAATAAAGGTCAAAAAGGATTTGCAAATCATTGTATTCTGTTTTTATTTACCATTTACACAATGTGCCAACTTCACTGGTTTTGAGTTGTGTACATTTTTTGACAATCCTTGTTTAGATTTAACAGTAAAAACTGCCCAAATGATTTGAAGGTACTGGTGTATTGCTGGTTAAAACATCCAAACCTCCATTCTACACTTACAACACATAATGTATTACATCACTTTAATTTGTATAATTATGAAGGGATGTTCAATAAATGCAGCGAATGTTCATTTTCATGTTTGTGGTCAGGACGACGAGCGTGCTGTTTTTACAAATGAGTGCAAGCTCAACACGTGACTCATAACGCGGGCCTCAAAACCACAGCTCATATCCGTCCCACTCCCACATGAGCACGACTCGTATCACTTGCATATGTGAGGGGCATTACGAGGAAAATCAACAGTCCTTTTCACAGCTCTCTCACTCTCCAAAAGTGCATTGTTTTTCTCCATTCATTTTTGCACCATGGCAGAAGAAACATCATGTATAATGATGGAGAAAGACAGTTAGGCATTTGAATATGTGCACAAAGACAAAATGATTCCTCTACTATTAAAATAATGTGTACTTTTTTTTTAGATGTACACCGTAGCATTTACACTGTTAATTAGATAGATGTTGGTAATGGTTGTTTGCAAATATGTGCCTGTGACCCTAACAAGGACGAGTGTTAGAGAATGTACAAATGGCATTGTTAACCCACAGGACTGCAATCTAGTTGTGGCAGTGGATTGGCGAAGGCGAGACGACGTTTAATTTGACAAAAAAAGGTAAGAAGACCTAAAAGACAACAAAAACCTTTATATTGACGGATAGATCTGAAGTTGTTTTAAGCGGTGGAAGTAAAAAAAAAAAAATAATAATAATATGTATGACCCAAAGGGTGGAATGCCATCTCCGGGTTGGGGAGGAGACCCTGCTCCAAGTGGAGGAGTTCAAGTACCTAGGTGTCTTGTTCACGAGTGAGGGAAGAGTGGATCGTGAGATCGACAGGCGGATCGGTGCGGCGTCTTCAGTAATGCGGACGTTGTACCGATCCGTTGTGGTGAAGAAGGAGCTGAGCCGGAAGGCAAAGCTCTCAATTTACCGGTCGATCTACGTTCCCATCCTCACCTATGGTCATGAGCTTTGGGTCATGACCGAAAGGATAAGATCACGGGTACAAGCGGCCGAAATGAGTTTCCTCCGCTGTGTGGCGGGGCTCTCCCTTAGAGATAGGGTGAGAAGCTCTGCCATCCGGGAGGAACTCAAAGTAAAGCCGCTGCTCCTTCACATCGAGAGGAGCCAGATGAGGTGGTTCGGGCATCTGGTCAGGATGCCACCCGAACGCCTCCCGAGGGAGGTGTTTAGGGCACGTCCAACCGGTAGGAGGCCACGGGGAAGACCCAGGACACGTTGGGAAGACTATGTCTCCCGGCTGGCCTGGGAACGCCTCGGGATCCCCCGGGAAGAGCTAGACGAAGTGGCTGGGGAAAGGGAAGTCTGGGTTTCCCTGCTTAGGTTGTTGCCCCCGCGACCCGACCTCGGATAAGCGGAAGAAGATGGATGGATGGATGGATGGATGGATGGATGACTAGAGATGTCCGATAATGTTGAGCTGCCGATACTATCTGCCGATAAATGCGTTAAAATGTATTATCGGAAATTATCGGTTTCAAAAAGTGAAATGTATGTGTCTTTAAAACGCCGCTGTACGGAGTGGTACACGGACGTAGGGAGAAGTACAGAGCGGCAATAAACCTTAAAGGCCTTTGCGTGCCGGCCCAGTCACATAATATCTACGGCTTTTCACACACACAAGTGAATGCAATGCATACTTGGTCAACAGCCATACAGGTCACACCGAGGGTGGCCATATAAACAACTTTAACGCTGTTGCAAATATGCGCCACACTGTGAACCCACACCAAACAAGAATAATAAACACATTTCAGGAGAACATCCGCACCGTAACACAACATAAACACAACAGAACAAATACCCAGAACTAACTCTATAAGCCATTTTGGAATTTTTTTCCCTAACTTGTGTTGATTTATTTTGGAAAACCTTGTTGCATTGTTTAATGCATCCAGCGGGGCATCATAACAAAATTACGCATAATAATGTGTTAATTCCACGACTGTATATATCGGTATCGGTTGAAATCGGAATCGGTAATTAAGAGTTAGACAATATCGGAATATCGGTTATCGGCGAAAAAAGCCATTATCGGACATCTCTATATATGAATTACTTTTAAGACTTGAAGAAACTCTTAGGTCCGGTGGACCTAAATACATTCACCACATTTGGGGGATCCACGAGGATTAATGTCACAAGCAAGACTGAGCCACGTATGAAAAATTTTGGATGATGAGGGGACCGACTTCTCTTTGAAAAGAATGCAGGGTTGCCTCTCCCTCTATGCAGATCACATGGGTGATCCTTATGAAATTTTGCTGCAAACTTATTCCCAGCAGCTTCCAGCTTCGTCATTGATAACAACTAGGGGTGACCCGATCCGATATTGATTTCACATATCAGTATGATATCAGCAAAGAAAACATGCAGGATTATATAGGCTCGCATGTGAAAATATCCGATTTAAGCAGTCCGGCACCGTGTTTACTTGCGCAAAGCTGGACATGTGATCCCAAAATGCCACAAATTCAGCCAGTCATTTTGAATATTCCGCGCCGAACACCTTCGTCCGGAGATTGACGTGACTGGAGTAACCTTTCTGCACTCTGACCTTCTTATCTGATCAGTCATACTGGAAATATGCAAAAAAAAATAGATAGAGGTGTTCTGTCTATCATTCACAATTCGTATATAAGACATGACCACATTTGTTTTTCTTTTTCTTTTCCGTGCATTCTAAGTTGTAAATAAATAAATACGTAAATGGTCCGCTAACAATGTAGTCAATGGGGGCTCTCTATTTTGCCCACAAAACTCTCTAAATAACCATCCAAAACCCACCAACAATACTCTTCATACATATTGTTGAAATGTCTTTTTGACAACGTTTATTCAATGTCAGGTTGTGACATTAATTTGACCATTGAAATCTTGTCATTTCCCAACCAACCAACAACGTGAATCCGTTAATGTCTCAGTTGCAACTTCTTTCTCGATGTGGATGTTTTTTTTGTGATCATTACCCCGGTTTTTAATATTGACCTACATTTTAGGTAGCAGCAGGATGATATTGTGGTCAGACATACCCAGAAGTGGGCGTGGTTTAGAAACGTATGCTCTGGGTAAATTTCCATAGCTCAAGTCAAAATGTTCCCTGGTTGGAGTTGTGACATATTCCTCCAGGCTGGGAAGATGTGTGGATATATCACACCTGTTGAATTCACAAAGTAGGAATACAGATTGTTCTCCAGTTTTCGTGACTGCTCTGTTTTAGTTTTCAGCATTGCCATGGCAACATTAGGTCCGGGGACTTACACTAAAATGACAGTGATCTGTGACAGTTCTCTGGGTCAGTAAAATTATCAAAATGACACAGTTACATTTCATAGTGTTTGCAGCACTGGACTGTGTTAATGTCAAATCCTTCAGCTGAAAGTCTTCAGAGAGCCATAGATACTGGTTCATTGATAATCCAGATCGGACTCGATCATGGTGCAAAGCTTGTTGGTCTTATTGTGTAGCGATCGGACATTTGACAGAATGATGGCAGGTAAAGGTTCTCCTCGGCCTGTTTCATATCGCTTCCACTTGTGACCCCGTCGTACAGGGGTAGGGAACCTATGGCTCTAGAGCCAGTTGTGGCTCTTTTGATGACTGCATCTGGCTCTCAGATAATTCTTAGCTGAATTACTTAACAGGATTAGTAATTAATAATTCCGCTGGTAATCGCGGTGTTAAAAATAACATTCAAAATACAAAACATTCTCATGAATTTTAATCCATTAGCAGAAGTGGGTAGTAACACGCTACATTTACTCCGTTACATCTACTTGAGTAACTTTTGGGATAAATTGTACTTCTAAGAGTAGTTTTAATGCAACATACTTTTACTTTTACTTGAGTATATTTATAGAGAAGAAATGCTACTTTTACCCCGCTCCATTTATCTACATTCAGCTCGCTACTCGCTACCGATTTTTATCGATCTGTTAATGCAAGCTTTGTTTGTTTTATTTTGTCAGACAGACCTTCAAAGTAGGATCTATCACATGCCTGCGTTTCACCAATCAAATGGAGTCACTGATGACTTTTGATTCCATTTCACCAATCAAATGCAGTCACTGGTGACGTTTCACCAATCAAACAGAGCCAGGCGGTCACATGGTTAACTGTACTTTTTTTTTTTTAATAAACCTTTATTTATAAATTTCAACATTTACAAACAGTTGAAAATAATAATCAAAGTAAGTACAAAAACAGTACAAAACAGTATAAAAATCGTACAAAACAGCACCAGGGGGTTGTAAATTCAAAGTAACTAAAATAAAATGCAATATATATATATATATATATATATATATATATATAAAATCAACAAAGTGCAATGCCATAGGCTCACTCAATCTCAGTAAATAACTTAAATTTGAAACACAGCAGCATCGTTTTCACAGCTTTTTGGTTGTTAAATGTTTTTTAAAGGCTCAAAAAACAAGTCGGGTATTGAGAAACTTACATTTATGAAGATAAAACTTAGCCAATAGTATAATGAGGTTGCAAAGGTCAAATTCATTTTCAATTTTTTTTTTAATACAGTGTAAAACCAAATATATATTATTTAATGTATATTATTGTTTTAGTTGCATAAGAGATATTCCTGGCTCTGAATTTGTTCATTGCTATTTTTATGTTTTTGTGCATTACTTGTTACCGTCATCATTAAACGAACAGGTTACTCATCAGTTACTCAGTACTTGAGTAGTTTTTTCACAACATACTTTTTACTTTTACTCAAGTAAGTATTTGGGTGACTACTCCTTACTTTTACTTGAGTAATACATCTCTAAAGTAACAGTACTTTTACTTGAGTACAATATCTGGCTACTCTACCCACGCCTCTGTCCATTAGTTCGTTTTCTACCTCACCTGTTCAAGAAGTCGCATTAATGGTAAAATGTATTTTATTTATTATTGGTAGGCTTCAGAATAACAATGTTATTAAAAAGAATGAGAGACTTATAATACTCTAAAATGTTGGTCATACTTAAAAATGCATGCATTTAGTCATATTCAGTGTTAAAAAAAATATTATATGGCTCTCACGGAAATACATTTTAAAATATTTGGCTTTCATGGCTCTCTCAGCCAAAAAGGTTCCCGACACCTGCCGTAGTATCTCCAAAGCAGTGGCGGATGCTGGTCTCTCAAGGACGGTAAGTTCAATTTCCGCCTACATCATAAGATGTGTTGGTTTATTTATACGTAAAGTCTACCCTCCGTTCCTTTATAAGAAAGTGATCTGTGACCCTGTCGTACCAAGAAGGCGTCTTTTCCAGGGATTGGACAAGTGTCCTCTCAATTGCCAGCACAGCTAGGCTGCTTAAACGGCCTTGGCCCATGGTGTTGCGGGTGTAAGACTTGAGCCGCTTTAAACAGGAGAATCTCCTCTCTACACCTGCAGATGTAGCTTCAATCGTTGCCACTGATGACAGTTGTTTGTATACCTGTGTGTGTGATGGGATGTAAATTTAGTTAGTAGTATAATTCAGTGATTGTATGTAGTGGAGTAGGCGCTTGAGTTATATTCCTATGTCATTTTATATTCACAACTTAAATATGTGTATTGTTAAATGGCAATAGTAGAGCACCGTTATTTGTAATATAGGGAGTTAATTTTGTTGTAATTCCAGCATTAATAAGAGCCATTGCAATACTGGACGACTCCAGCAGGGGGCGCGTTGTACTGGGAGCTATACTAAGAAGACACGTGACTTCTTCGCAGTCATTACAGACGTGTACAGAACGAAGTTGTGTCCTTGTGTCTGTATAACTAAAACATCTCCCTTCTCAGGTACAAGTATTTTTATGTAAGTAGTTTTACCCCCGAATTTATCTTCGTACTGTTAAAACATGTTTGAAAGAATATATTGTTATAATCTGTGTCTTCTCAGTCGACAAGGCTTTATATATAACCAAGCTAATGCTAACTGCCGATGTCAAAGCGAAGGCTAGCTGCATCATCAGTGTTGGATATATACAAAGGTACTGTGTGTAGTTCATTATTAATCTGCGTGTATTTCTGTTTAAATGTGTGTTTATAGAGTTTATGGGACTAATTCAGTGTAATTAGTTATGTTAAGGAATGATTAATGACTTTTGCTACTCGAACAATATGGGCTTACTGTATGGGATGAACCTTTGTATTTACTTGAGACATCTTCAAATACTGCGTACATGTATACAAGTTTGATGTTTGATTGTGGCAGTCATTACAGACGTGTACAGAACGAAGTTGTGTCCTTGTGTCTGTATAACTAAAACATCTCCCTTCTCAGGGCGATTACATGTGCATTTGTGTGCATTAGAAATGTATGTTTGTTGTTCGATTTATCAATAACATTTAAAATTTTCCAGAGGGAACTTTCCTGAAGGAATCATAAAGCACTATCTATCTATCCATCTATCTATCTATGTATAGCTTTCTACCGCGAAGTTAGTGCGAGGCGTGTCTGTCTCTGTGCTTTGAGGCGGTGGAGGGGCTCAGCAGCACCCGCTGCTCGGTAGGGACAGAAACTGCAGAGTGAAGTGAAGTGAAGTGAATTATATTTATATAGCGCTTTTTCTCTAGTGACTCAAAGCGCTTTACATAGTGAAACCCAATATCTAAGTTACATTCAAACCAGTGTGGGTGGCACTGGGAGCAAGTGGGTAAAGTGTCTTGCCCAAGGACACAACGGCAATGACTAGGATGGCGGAAGCGGGAATCGAACCTGCAACCCTCAAGTTGCTGGCACGGCCGCTCTACCAACCGAGCTAAACCGCCCCAATGAAAGAAGTCAGTCTCCAAACACAAAAAAACACCAGAAATAGAAGCTCTGTTTGTCGCCAGTCATTTTTAACAAAGAAAATGTCGCTAAGAGGATCAGAAAAGTCAACGGTTCAACTCAGAACAACAGATTAAATATGGAAAAATGCTCCAACAGAAGTTTACAACACAAGATTGCTAAATTCGCTGTCAATCAAACAGGGAATCAGCCTTAGACAGATCATCCAATTATCATGCAGAAGTTGAGCGTCCTGGCCAGCCGAGGCCGGACCACTGCCCTATAGACCCCCAGAGACGCTTAGCGTCCACTGATACAAAGCCCGGCGTTTATCCAATGACTCGTCTGGTTTTGTTTCACTGCAGTGTATGAACTCTGTGGATGGCCAGTATCTACCTTGTTTAAAACACTGTGAAGCTGCGGGAATGAGAGAGAGGAAACCGCGTCGTTACCAGTCATAAGAAGCTGATTTTGAACGAAAGAGCGCGTTCTAGCGCATATTTAGTCAATAACATGTACACACAACACTATATATTTAATCACTTCTTATTTTTTGACATTTTAGGGGAAGCTGAGCTTCCCTTGCAGTCAATCGCCACTGGTCCAGAGATATGTTTAGTTCATCCATCCATCCATTTTCTATTCCTTGTCCCTTTTGGGACCCCAGGGGGTGCTGGAGTCTATCTCAGCTGCATTCGGGCGGAAGGCGGGTACACCCTGGACAAGTCGCCACTTCCTCGCAGGGCCAACACAGATAGACGGACTACATTCACACACTAGGGGGGCGGTATAGCTCGGTTGGTAGAGTGGCCGTGCCAGCAACTTGAGGGTTGCAGGTTCGATTCCCGCTTCCGCCGTCCTAGTCACTGCCGTTGTGTCCTTGGGCAAGACACTTTACCCACCTGCTCCCAGTGCTACCCACACTGGTTTAAATGTAACTTAGATATTGGGTTTCACTATGTAAAGCGCTTTGAGTCACTCGAGAAAAGCGCAATATAAATATAGTTCACTTCACTTCACTAGGGCCAATTTAGTGTTGCCAATCAGCCTATCCCCAGGTGCATGTCTTTGGAGGTGGCAGGAAGCCGGAGTACCCGGAGGGAACCCACGCAGTCACGGGGGGAACATGCAAACTCCACACAGAAAGATCCAGAGTCCGGGATTGAGCTCAGGACTACTCAGGACCTTTGTTTTGTGGGGGACATGCACTAACCCCTGTGCTACAATTCCATCCATCCATCCATCTTCTTCTGCTTATCCGAGGTCAGGTCGCGGGGGCAACAGCCTAAGCAGGGAAACCCAGACTTCCCTCTCCCCTGCCACTTCGTCTAGCTCTTCCCGGGGGATCCCGGGAAGTGCTACAATTCATAAAAAATTCTGCGGGTGTCGTTGCCACTACGCAAATTAAGGAGTCACGGGTGGGACCTGATCTTCAGCTGGGAACAAGTTAAATAATAAATAAACACAAGACATATATGACCATTCGCCACAACACGATCAGGCTTATTTTTAATTTCCCACAAATTAATCCTGCATAGCAAACACATGGATTTAATTTTATAGCGCTTTTCTTGACCCTCAAAGCGCTTCACAGAGAAGTGAGAACCCATCATTCATTCACACCTGGTGGTGGTAAGATAGATTTGTAGCCACAACTGCCCTGGGGTAGACTGACGGAAGCGTGGTTGCCAGTTTGCGCCTACGGCCCCTCCAACCACCACCCATCATTCATCATTCACCAGTGTGAGTGGCACTGGGGGCAAGGGTGAAGTGTCCTGCCCAAGGACACAACGGCAGCGATTTGGATGGAACCCTCAGGTTTCTGGCACGGCTTTTCTACCTACTACGTCATGATAAAATGTTGGAAGCCGAAGCCTATTCACGGTACCGTACATCCAATTCAAGTCCTGCTGGTAAGTGTTTCTGTTCGTCCCAATTCTGCACAGGCCAATGATGAATCCACAAAACGGTCAAAAATAAGGATTTGTTCCATGAAGTGGCTCCGTCGCAAAACGATTTGGCTGACAGGTGCTCCAAGTGGTATCTGACGTCAGTTTTCGCTTCCACCTGGCATCGATGCCTTTTATAGCCCCACTTTCTATTAAGTTATCCATCCATCCATTTTCTACCGCTAGTCCCCGGTCAAGCCGCCACCTCATCGTAGGGCCAACACAGATAGACATACTTCACACTCACATTCACACACTAGGGCCAATTTAGAGTTGCCAATCAACCTATCAATCAATCAATCAATCAATGTATTTTATTTCGGCAATCTTCACATAAAACAAAGAACAACAACAAGAAAAGAAAAAAAAAACACTCATTTGAGCAATGATTGAGCCGAAAGGGTGTAGGTTGAAGTAACGCTTATATAAACCTACCCCATCACAACAAGAACAAGGTTCAAAATATATAAAATCTAAAACATGCTTCACTTATATTACTTTTTTTTAAACAATATATAAGCAACATATATGTAGCACACGTCTCATATACACAGTTTAACATTTAAATCGAACATATACATTTGTACACTTTTATATATATATATATATATATATATATAAAGTGGTGATATATACATTTTAATAAAACCTATATGTATAATTATGAAATGATAAATTGTATTTATATACATATTATATATTATTGTCTTTCTAAAACAATGTTTGTTCTTCTTTCTTATATTTACTAATGATAAATGATTTAAAAAGCTTTTTAAACTGGTTTATGTTGGTGCTGTGTTTTATTTCTTCCTTTAAACAGTTCCATATTTTAACCCCTGCTATTGTTATACTCATTCGTTTCTGCGTTGTTCTACAATATTGGATCTTAAAAAGTAGTTCTCCTCTTAAATTATAATCCCCAAGTGCATGTCTTTGGAGGTAGGAGGAAGCCGGAGTACCCGGAAGGGAACCCACGCATGCACGGGGAGAACATTCAAACACCACACAAAATATCCCGAGCCCGGGATTGAACTCAGGATCTTCGTATTGTGAGGCACAAGCACTAACCCCTTTTTTTCTACCATGCTGCCACTTTGAAACCCATCCATCCATTTCCTACCGTTTGTCCTTTTCGGTGTCGCGGGGGTGCTGTAGCCTATCTCAGCTGCATGCGGTTGGGAGAGTGGCCATGCAAGGAACCTGAGGGCTCCTGGTTCAATCCCAACCTTCTACCAACCTAGTCACGTCTGTTGTTTCCTTGAGCAAGACACTTCACCCTTGCTCCTGATGGGTCGTGGTTATGGTCTTGCATGGCAGCTTCCGCCACCAGTGGGTGAATGTGTGTGTGAATGTGGAAAAAAAGGGCAGCACGGTGTAACAGGGGTTAGTGCGTCTGCTTCACAATACGAAGGTCCTGAGTAGTCCTGGGTTCAATCCCAGGCTCGGGATCTTTCTGTGTGGAGTTTGCATGTTCTCCCCGTGACTGCGTGGGTTCCCTCCAGATACTCCGGCCCCTACTTTTCTACTTTGCATCAGTCCATCCCAGCGAAGCGTTTCTGGGTGTTGTTGATACATGGCTTTTGCTTTGCATGAACAGGTGTGAACACTCGCTGAAGATAACAACAAAGTCCCGTCATTATGTGTTTGAGAGCGAGGACGAACAAGCTGAAGATAACAACAAAGTCCCGTCATTATGTGTTTGAGAGCGAGGACAAACAAGTCGAACCAAATCTATCTGTGGCGGGATTTTCTTTGGCATTATTATGAAGACAAGGGCTCCTAAGTATAAGCAGAAGAATGAAAATTGCTTCTAAGTAAAAACTTTTCCTGTGATACAATACATGGCAACGTATATATTGAGTTTATTGAAAATTCACGCAAAATATGTAAACAAATTACACATTTCGGTAAGAAAAAAATACGACCCATCAGAAAGGGTCACATCACCAGATTTCATGCACATTTTGGTCAAACAGAAGCCTGAAAAGTAACAAAAACCGATAAGGTTCACATACGTAGCAAATACATGAGATAATGCTGCACATTTATGATGACATAAGCATGAGTGTACATTTTATACGTCCACATGGCACGGTCATTATGAGTGCTTAAATCTGGCATCAATAAATCAATCAATGATTATTTATATAGCCCTAAATCCCTAGTGTCTCAAAGGGCTGCACAAACCACAACGACATCCTCGGTAAATCCAACATAAGGGCAAGGAAAACTCACACCCAGTGAGACGTCGGTGACAATGATGACTATGAGAAACCTTGGAGAGGACCGCATATGTGGACAACTCCCCTTCTAGGGCACGGCCTTATAAATACGTTTTGGACATGTTGACATCATTGTTAAAAGTCTGTAAAACATTACGTTTTGGAGGTATGATGGGCTACCCTAAAATGTATATATATATATATATATAAACGCATCTTCTTGTGATAGAGATGTATTATTTCAATTTCATTTCATTTCAATTGCTGACCACTGGTTTATGCCAACTTCATGTATATTTTTTAATTGGGCAATCATTTGCCCGTGAGTGTGTTGTATATTTCTTTATTGCCACCTTGAAGCTGTGGGAGGAACAGAAAAGCACCATTAGTTATTCCTTTTCAAAATGAGAGCTTTGTTTTGACATTTTAGCGCCTGTTTACCTCCTGATAATCATCATTTTGGACTCTGGTTCTTTCCTCCATTGGAAGGAGGTGTTTCCTATCAGACCCTGCAGGGAGAAGTAATAATCATGTACACCTAAGGAGTCCAGGAATGTAAATATATTTGAAATAAAAAGGTCTTATGTATTTACTTTTGTGTTGAGTGGAGACGAGGCCATTGTGAGTCTGGGATGCAACATGGTACACAGCCACGCCGAGCACGATGGTAGCCATCAAATCTCCAAGAGCTAGACCTGCTAGGGAGACCGTGTCGAGCTCCACGCAGTTGTCGCAGGCTGGGGACAAACACAAAGACAAATATTGTGACAATGTGCTCTGAATACGTGCAGTGGTACATTATAACACTGAGCCTCACTCACTAAATCCTTTCTTGAGTCGTTGTGTTTGTACGTTGGTACCTCCACTTTACACAAAAAACAAACATGAGTTCTAGAGGTGTCCGATAATGGCTTTTTTGCCGATATCCCGATATTGTCCGACTCTTAATTACCGATTCCGATATCAACCGATATATACAGTCATGGAATTAACACATTGTTATGCCTAAATTTGTTGTGATGCCCCGCTGGATGCATTAAACAATGTAACAAGGTTTTCCAAAATAAATAAACTCAAGTTATGGAAAAAAATGCCAACATGGCACTGCCATATTTATTATTGAAGTCACAAAGTGCATTCTTTTTTTAAAACATGCTTCAAAACAACAGCTTGGAATTTGGGACATGCTCTCCCTGAGAGAGCATGAGGAGGTTGAGGTGGGAAGGGGGGGGTGGTGTAGCAGGGTTGTATATTGTAGCGTCCGGAAGAGTTAGTGCTGCAAGGGGTTCTGAGTATTTGTTCTGTTGTGTTACGGTGCGGATGTTCTCCCGAAATGTGTTTGTCATTCTTGTTTGGTGTGGGTTCACAGTGTGGCGCGTATTTGTAACAGTGTTAAAGTTGTTTATACGGCCACCCTCAGTGTGACCTGTATGGCTGTTGACCAAGTATGCTTGCATTCACTTGTGTGTGTGAAAAGCCGTAGATATTATGTGTCTGGGCCGACATGCGAATGCAGTGCCTTTGAGGCACTGCATTTGCTGGGTGGATATCGGGAGAAATTCGGGAGAATGGTTGCCCCGGGAGATTTTTGGGAGGGGCACTGAAATTCAGGAGTGTCCGAGGAAAGTCAGGAGGGTTGGCAAGTATGAATGGTAGACGCAACTGCTCTGTACTTCTCCCTACGTCCATGTACCACTCCGTACAGCGGCGTTTTAAAAAGTCATAAATTTTACTTTTTGAAACCGATCATTTCCGATATTACATTTTAAAGCATTTATCGGCCGATAATATTGGCAGTCCATTATTAACGGACATCTCTAACGAGTTCTGATTCAACTGTTGACGTGCGCGTTTGAGCGCCACTTAAGAGATCGACACAATGCTGCAGAATGTTAGAAAAGGCCTGATCAAGTGAAATATCTCAAACAGAACAATGGGAGCTATTAAAAACTCGAATCTATTTAATATCAACTGTCTGGAATTGACGTATGCTTTGTTTAAGATGAAGTGGAGTGGTAATGTTTTTTCTACGATACTTAACACAAGTACAAGTAAATATACCATACCAAATTTAGGTCCATTAATCAGTGGTTCTCAACCTTTTTTCAGTGATGTACCCCCTGTGAACATGTTCTTAATTCAAGTACCCCCTAATCAGAGCAAAGCATTTTTGGTTGAAAAAAGGAGATAAAGAAGTAAAAGACAGCACTATGTCATCAGTTTCTGATTTATTAAATTGTGTAACAGTGCAAAATATTGCTTATTTGTAGTGGTCTTTCTTGAACTATTTGGAAAAAATGATATACAAAATAAACAAGTGATTCAATTATAAATACATATTTCTACACATAGAAGTAATCATCAACTTAAAGTGCCCTCTTTGGGGATTGTAATAAAGATCCATCTGGATTCATCAACTTAATCTTCTTCACAAAAATGGAAATCTTTAACAGCAATATTTATGGAACATGTCCACAAAAAATCTAGCTGTCAACACTGAATATTGCATTGTTGCATTTCTTTTCACAGTTTATAAACTTACATTCATATTTTGTTGAAGTATTATTCAATAAATATATTTATAAAGGATTTTTTAATTGTTGCTATTTTTAGAATATTTAAAAAAAATCTCAAGTACCCCTTGGCATACCTTCAAGTACCCCCAGGGATACGCGTACCCCAATTTGAGAACCACTGCGCTAAATGATGCAGATACTATTAACAGACCTCTGCCTTGGACACTTGGTATGTGTAAGTAATATTTAATTACCATTATTTTAAACTGTTTTAGACTGCAACATTGTTTACTTTCCGAGCAGGCACAAGACATTAAAACTACGTTGAGAACTTGTTGAATTAGGTCCTGACATTGAGCAACTCCAACCTAAAGTTGGAACAACATGCTTTTTGACGTTTAATCAATGTTGGGTTCTAACGTGGATTTGACCGTGGAATTTTAGTCATTTTACAACCAATATTTTACAACACAAATACAACGTTAAAACAACATGATTTTTGACAACGTTGATTTGAACGTGGAAATTTGTTCGTTTCCCAACCAACAACGAGGATCCAAACGTTGTCTCAATTTACAAATACAACTATTTTGCAACGTTGTTTCAAAGGCAGTTTTAAAGGACATGTATGTATAATCAACGTTGTATCAATCTCTTGTGCCTGCTGAGTTATTCCAGCTCCTATGCTATTGTGTGCTTAGCTGGTGTGTAGCTGCTAGCTCCTAGTATCCTCTAGCCTACCATGTTTACCTTTTGTAAACGAATTGACTAAAATAAAATAAAAGACTGATCTAATGTGCTTATTGGAGGATATCTAGGTGTTAATTGGCAAGTAAACGCACTGCAAGACTGCTTGTATTAAAGCGCTTAAATCAGAGATTTTAAAGTAAACCTATTTGTTTTTTGCTGATATCAGACCGATATCTCATATTAGTTTGGGATCGGGACACCTCTATACAGGAAACAAGAGTTCAATCGAAGCCGGCGGTCAACAACCCGCGGCTCTATCTTTAGCGCCGCCCTAGTGAGTCCCTGGAGATGTAAATGTTGTTGTTTTACTATGGTTTCTGTAGAAGAACAAACATGACACAAACCTTCGTAATTGTTTGAAATCTCACTGTTTATATTATGTTTACATGTACTTCTTTCTCCGATGCCGCCACAGAAAGACGTGTTTAATGCCACGTCTTCTTTGTGTCATTTTGTCCACCAAACGTTTTGTGCTGTGCGTGAGTGCACAGAGGTGAGCTTTGTTGATGTTATTGATTTGTTAGAGTGCTAATCAGACATATTTGGTCAATGCATGACAGCAAGCTAATCAGTGCAAACTTGCTAAATAGGGTAGCTGTATGTACATATTGCATCATTATGCCTCATTTGTAGGTATATTTGAGCTCATTTAATTTCCTTTATTTATGTCCTCTTTGTAAAAGGGAATAAGCGGTAGAAAATGGATGGATGGATATTTAATTATTTATTGCATGTCTCATAACACTTTATATGTAATATTGGCTGCATTTCTGATAATTGTTTGTGTGCCATGTTGTTCCAGACCACAGCAAACGTTACCCAGCTTTTTATTTAATTTATTTATTTACAGACAGACATAGTTTTGTATTTCATTATTGTTTCTATTGTTGATATCAGAGTCCGTTCTGCAAAAAGGTCATCCCTAGAAGCACACAGCTTATAGACAGTGACCCACAGTTAAAAAATACATCATCATCCAAAATACAATACGATACATTTTAAAATCTACCCACAAAAATACCCATTTATATTTTCAGTTATAGAAAAAAAAGGAATCTTTAAATGCACCAAATCAGTCTCAATGTCATATTATTCAAATTTGATCAAAAGTTTGCATCTTGAAGATCTGCGATAATCTCATCATACATACAGAGGTCAAGATTGTAATAAATCCATTAGGACAGGTCTGGGCAATTATTTTGACTCGGGGGCCAAATGTAGAGAATTAAATGTCTGGGGGCCGGTATATCTATTTTTAGGAAAACTAATACAAAACCTCACAATAAAGTCTGATTGAACGCTAAAAATGTTATGACGGACCGCCTTAAAAACGGAATGGAATTTAAACATTTTTCTATGAACGATAAAACCCTGAATATTGAAGATATATGAACGTCACGCCCCTCTCAATCGACATATTTTACAATCAAGCCAAATGCAACAAACACAGCGAAATATGAACGTGAAGGGTAAAAAAACAAAAAACATCAACAATGTAATATACAGGTAGGTGATTTATGACTAAGCTTTAGAACTTTCTTGTAAAAATCTCCTTCCACATCTGTCCCTGGCCGCTCTGGAAACACTCTGTGGAAACGCTCCCCACCCACACTGCTTGGTGCCTCATCTGACCTGCTGTGATAGTAGATTACCATAGTAACTAATAGGGTTGTACGGTATACGGGTATAGTACCGTGACATTAATGAATCATATTCGGTACCATACTGCCTCTGAAAAGTACCGGTCCACCACACCCTAAGATTTTTTGTTAAAATAATGCCAATAATGCAATTTTTTCTGGTCCCCTTTATTTAGAAAATAATTGAAAAGTACCAAAAAGTATCAAAATAATATTGGTATCAGGACAACACTAGTCACTAAAATATCATGCAAAAGCGCAGATTCCAACTATTGAAATATGTTGTACAGTTCATAAGGGTGTGGGAATAAATCGATTCGAATTTGAATCGTGATTCTCACGTTGTGCGATTCAGAATCGATTCTCTTTTTTTTTTAATCGTTTTTTTTTTTTTAATCAATCCAACAAAACAATACATAGGAATACCACAACAATGCAATCCAATTCCAAAACCAAACCTGACTCATCAACACTCAGAACTGCAATAAACAGAGCAATTGAGAGACGACACAAACGCGACAGAACCAACCAAAACTAGTGAAACAAAAATGAATATTATCAACAACAGTATCAATATTAGTTATGATTTGAGCATAGCAGTGATTAAAAATCCCTCATTGACATTATCATTAGACATTTATAAAAATACAAAAAAAGAACAATAGTGTCACAGTGGCTTACACTTGCATCGCATCTCATAAGCTTGACAACCCACTGTGTCCAATATTTTCACAAAGATAAATTAAGTCATATTTCTGGTTCGTTTAGAGTTAAAACAAATTTACATTATTGCAATCAGTTGATAAAACATTGTCCTTTACAATTATAAAAGCTTTTTACAAAAATCTACTACTCTGCTAGCATGTCAGCAGACTGGGGTAGATCCTGCTGAAATCCTTTGTATTGAATGAATAGAGAATCCTTTTAAATCGGTAAAAAAATCGTTTTTGAATCGAGAATCGTGTTGAATTGAAAAAAAAATCGATTTTGAATCGAATTGTGACCCCAAAAATCAATATTGAACTGAATCGTAGGACACCCAAAGATTCGCAGCCCTAATAGTTCAAGATTTATGGTAATTTGAAAACATCACTGCATATCATAATGACGACTACACTTTCCATCTTAAAGATCTAAAAAAAAAAATATTTGGGAATGTCCGGCGGGCCAGATTGAGAAGCTTTTACGTGGCTTCTCAATCTGCCCAGGTCTGCATTAGAAGAAGACAACCTTCCTTAATCTTGGACACACACATCTGTACCTTTGGCCATTAAAAGCCAGTAATTTACAGGAATTATCTAACCCTTTGAGAAGCCTCCAATTTACTAATGTTTTCCAATTGTCATGCCTGTGAAGCAAGTCTTATGTTTGATCATGCTATGTCTAGTTTTTTGGACATTCAGCTCTTGCGTTTGCACTTCCCTGTTTTCTTTGTCACCATGGCTACTCATTAGTTCCCACCTTCTCACGCCCCTGCCCTCAGTCCCGCACCTGTTTCTCATTACCGCAGCTACTATTTAAGTCATTTAGTTTCTGTCAATCGGTCTGGGAACTTTGCATTTTGCGACTGCATACTGCTTTACCTACCTTGCCTTGCCAACCTTCATGCCTTGCCACGCTGCTTATTGTGTCGACCACGCCACGTAAGATTTTGTTTCGTTTGTATATAGCCATGCCATCATGCTGTTTTAGTTTATAGTTCATTGTTATTCATGCCATCGAGCAAGTGTTTTTGTTTCCTGTTTGTGTTTCATAGCCTAGAATTATACCTCCTTGTGAGTGCCCTTTGTTTGATTTATTTTTGTATTATAGTGTGTAAAAAAATTTAATCATGTACCTGAACTCACGCCTGGCTCGTCCTATATTCCCTCTGCGTCGAAGAAGCAAAATTAATCCACGCCCAAGACCTGACACCAATGTTCCAAAAACGCGTAGAATAAAAATTAAAATACCGGTACAACATTTTTTGTCAACAAAGACTTGTGTCAGCCTTTGATAGTAGGCTAATATCGCTAATATGGACACGTACATCATGTGTTGCCTTCATTATAACACTTACAGTATATAAGGCTTTACACCAGACTTTTTTTTGTATATTTGGTATATTTGGTTCTTTCAACATTTTGGGTTGCAGACCCCTGGTCTAGGCAGAATTCTGTATTGTGCTAATTGCTCTTTTCCCCATTATTTTATTCAGGCTTTCCAAATCTTAAAAACGAATAAACTAAAAAATTCCCCCTATAAAGTCAGTTTGTATAAAAATTGAACTTTTGTTCAATTGCAAGTTCAATTGAGGGAGTGTGGTGAATGAGGTCTGCTGTGTGCAGAACTTACATCGAAACTTCACAAAGATACTTGTGCCGTTCGGGTTCTGTCCATCATTTCCTGGCGCACATTTGTACTCCCCGGAGTTCTCATCTTTGATTTTTAAAGGGTAGGCCACAGACTTTCCAGTCGGCGATACAACTTCATTCTTCCCGTTACAAGTAATGGTGAACTTGCCCGACCCAACTTCCACTTTAACGTCTGTGTCCGGATAAAATCATAAAGTGAAATCAAAACAGAATATTTTTCATCACGTCAGAAATGGACAAATTCGGATTTACCTTCATTGCACCAGACAATCTCTGTGGGAGGATTTGGAAAGACATATTTATCATAAAAACGTTACTATGAAAAAAGAAAAAACATTGAATGCAAAAGTGTCATGACAGACTTACCAGTCAGCGCCCAAAGCAGCGGCAGAGAAGAGAGAAAAGTGTTGCATTTCATTGTGAGAGCGTTGTGCGGCTGACAGAGTGAGATGCTGGCAGTGCTGCCAGCAAGTCGACGACAGGAAACGTGTCATCTGTTTACTCGGTTTGGTTCCAATCCAAAATTTGCGTTTTCACCCAGCTTAGCAGTAAAAAGCCAGATCAACAATAATGCACTGAAAAAAAAAAAAAAAATCATTGTAAATTCACATCAAAACACTGGCGAATATTTGCATTGCTTTCACAGTGATGATAAATTGAACTGGAAATCTCATGTAAAAAATATACAACATAAAGTAGCAAGAAACACGTCAATAATGAATAAAGCAAAACATGTTCTAGAACCAGGGGTCATCAACGTGGTGCCCACGGGCACCAGGTAGCCCGTAAGGACCAGATGAGTAGCCCGCTGGCCTGTTCTAAAAATAGCTCAAATAGCCGCACCTACCAGTGAGCTGCCTCTATTTTTTAAGTTTCGCTTCGCTCGACATTTTAATTCTAAGAGAGACAAAATACAAATAGAATTTGAAAATCCAAGAAAATATTTTAAAGACTTGGTCTTCACTTGTTTAAATCAATCAATCAATCAATGTTTACTTATATAGCCCTAAATCACTAGTGTCTCAAAGGGCTGCACAAACCACCACGACATCCTCGGTAGGCCCACATAAGGGCAAGGAAAACTCACACCCAGTGGGACATTGGTGACAATAATGACCCAGTGGGACGTCAGTGACAATGATGACTATGAGAACCTTAGAGAGGAGGAAAGCAATGGATGTCGAGCGGGTCTAACATGATACTGTGAAAGTTCAATCCACAATGGATACAACACAGTCGCGAGAGTCCAGTCCAAAGAGGATCCAAGACACAGCAGCGAGAGTCCCGTTCACAGCGGAGCCAGCAGGAAACCATCCCAAGCGTAGGCGGACCAGCAGCGCAGAGATGTCCCCAGCCGATACACAGGCGAGCAGTACATGGCCACCGGATCGGACCGGACCCCCTCCACACGGGAGAGTGGGACATAGAAGAAAAAGAAAAGAAACGGCAGATCAACTGGTCTAAAAAGGGAGTCTATTTAAAGGCTAGAGTATACAAATGAGTTTTAAGGTGAGATTTAAATGCTTCTACTGAGGTGGCATCGCGAACTGTTACCGGGAGGGTATTCCAGAGTACTGGAGCCCGAACGGAAAATGCTCTATAGCCCGCAGACTTTTTTTGGGCTTTGGGAATCACTAATAAGCCGGAGTCCTTTGAACGCAGATTTCTGATAAATTCATTTATTTTTTTTAAAGTGCTTCTCATAACTTTTAGAAAGACAATTTTAGAGAAAAAATACAACCTTAAGAATAATTCTAGGATTTTTAAAAACATATACCTTTTTTACCTTTTAAATTCCTTCCTCTTCTTTCCTGACAATTTAAATCAATGTTAAAGTAATTTATTTTTTTTAATTGTAAAGAATAATAAATACATTTTAATTTAATTCTTCATTTTAACTTCTGTTTTTTCGACAAATAATATTTGTGAAATATTTCTTCAAATTTTTTATTAAAATTCCCAAAAAATATTCTGGCAAATCTAGAAAATCTGTAGAATCAAATTTAAATCTTATTTCAAAGTCTTTTGAATTTATTTTAACATTTTTGTTCTGGAAAATCCAGAAGAGATAATAATTTGTCTTTGTTAGAAATATAGCAAAGTGCTGATTGGATTTTAACCTATTTAAAATCTGTCATCAAAATTCTAAAATTAATCTTAATCAGAAAAAATTGCTAAAGATGTTCCATAAATTCTTCTCATCATTTTTTTCGGTTGAATTTTGAATTTTAAAGAGTCGAAATTGAAGATAAACTATGTTTCAAAATTTAAATGACATTATTTTTTTGTTTCCTGTTGGGACGGGGGGGGGGTGCTGGAGCCTATCTCAGCTGCTTTCGGGCGGAAGGCGGTGTACACCCTGGACAAGTCGCCACCTCATCACAAATGCAAATCAATAATCCTAATAATGTGCCATTGTCTAGTGCCTGTGCTGTGTAGAGCTTGGCAGGGTAACCATGTAATACTCCATATCAGTAGGTGGCAGCATTGTTTTGTAGAATCGTGATCCCAATATGCAGAGCACAGCGGGAGACAGAGTAGTGGTAAAAAGGTGTGTGACGCTTAGACCAAAATTTAACAAAAGGCAAGTCCCGCTAGGAAAAGGCATTGAAACATAGGGACGGCTATGCAAAACAAAAGTAAAACTGAACTGGCTTCAAAGTCAACAAAGACAGAATGCTGGACGACAGCAAAAACTTACAGCGTGTGGAGCAAAGACGGCGTCCACAAAGTACATCCGTACTGCACATGATAATCAACAATATCGGGCGGTATAGCTCGGTTGGTAGAGCTATACCGCCCAACTTGAGGGTTGCAGGTTCGATCCCCGCTTCCGCCTTCCTAGTCACTGCCGTTGTGTCCTTGGGCAAGACACTTTACCCACCTGCTCCCAGTGCCACCCACACTGGTTTAAATGTAAAATTAGATATTGGGTTTCACTATGTAAAGCGCTTTGAGTCACTAGAGAAAAAGCGCTATATAAAATCTAATTCACAATTCACATAATTTCCCCACAAAGGATAGCGTACGCACAACTTAAATTGTCTTGATTGCGAAAACAAAGCAGGTGCGGGCAATAGCACTCAAAGGCCGCCACAGGAGAACACCAACAAAACAGGAAGAGTCACCAAAATAACAGCGCAAGACAGGAACTAAAGCACGACACACAGGAAACAACAACAAACTCAAAATAAGACACGACAACCTGGTGGAGTTTCATTTTTTTAACCTTTTCTGCTGGTGGCGTGCCTCTGTATTTTTTTTGTATAAAAAAAAATGTGCCTTGGCTCAAAAAAGGTTGAAAAACACTCTTATGGTTAATTACAACAACATTACAGCTAAAAAATTTAACTTCACAATTGGAATTTTTGGGGTAAATAATCATTCAGTTTAATATCATACCACCACCTACTAGGGTTGTACGGTATACTGGTATTAGTATAGTACCGCAATACTAATGAATTATAATCGGTACTATACCGCCTCTGAAAAGTACAGGTTAAAATAAAGCCAATAATGCAATTTTTTGTGGTCCTCTTTATTTAGAAATGTACCGAAAAGTATCAAAATAATTTTGGTACCGGTAAAATATTGGTATGGGGACAACACTACCACCTACTGTACAAGAGTGTGCAACATAGTCATGGAACGACTTGAGAAACAAATCAGGTTGAATTTACAGTCAGGTTCAAACACTTATGACATCTATTAAACGAGACAAGAAGCAAGGAATTAAACAAAGACAGAATTAAATTTGGCTCAACTTGAGGAGAGATGCCCGTACACTGTGCCCTTGTACAGTGTCTCAACACGCTCTGGCGAAAGATTGTACGCCACCTCTTTTTATTTGCACTTTCTCTGTTTACATAACAACAGCTGTTTCTAAAGGAATGGGGGGGTATGTAATCAACCATTGTTTTCGGTCACATTAACACAAAATAAAAAGATGCCTCGGGCTTGGACTGGTCCTGGATCGAGCCTGGGCAGGTCTTGGATCAAAATAGATAACCCCTCCCGTCTCCTCCCATCGCACACAATGGAATTTTACAAGCTTTTGGCTTGGTACAACAAAGACAGCCTCCGTCTGTTCACTGGGAACTCAGAGAACGGATTTTTTTTTTTTGATAATTGACATACAATGTTTCTGACACATACTGTAAAATATAAGGATATTGTCATTTTTACAGTCATTTGTTGTAATGTTACAATACCTGCTCAGTGGCCTTGTAAAAATGGGACCCATTGCCTCCCTGCTCGGTACCCGACACAAAGGGTTGGAAAAAGAACAATAGTGTCACAGTGGCTTACACTTGCATCGCATCTCATAAGCTTGACAACACACTGTGTCCAATGTTTTCACAAAGATAAAATAAGTCATATTTTTGGTTTGTTTAATAGTTAAAAAACATTTACATTATTGCAATGTGTTGATAAAACATTGTCATTTACAATTATAAAAGCTTTTTTACAAAAATCAACTACTCTGCTAGCATGTCAGCAGACTGGGGTAGATCCTGCTGAAATCCTTGGTATTGAAAGAATACAGAATCGTTTTTAATCGGTAAAAATCGTTTTTGAATCGAGAATCGCATTGAATCGAAAAAATCAATTTATAATCGAATCGCGACCCCAGGAATCGATATTAAATCGAATCGTGGGACACCCAAAGATTCGCAGCCCTATTATTTATGTAAAATACCCTATGGACGTTGTACTTTTGTATTGTTTATTTTATGTTTCTATTTTCAGACTTACAAACCTAAAAGCAGGAAGAAGTGTAAAGAAACAAAACTGAGGAAGGAAAATCATTCCAAAGAAGGAACATCAATCCTCAACAAAACTTCTGGTGCTTCTGTTTCTTCCTGCTTTTCTCTGCACACCCTGGAAACGAGCAAGAGCAGACTAATTAATTTATTGACAGTGCGGTGTGTTTGTCAATGTGTTTTACTTTGTAATTAGGTAAACTGCGGCCCTCGTAGTTTAATAGCCCTGGTGTATAAAGACCCCCAAATGGCACCTGTGGAGGAATATTAGCTGCTGTTATGTTTTGCAATATTATGTAAAACCAACTGTTCTTACCTATTAGTACCTGTCATTGAGTATTTGGGATCTGCATAAGTCCGGAAAATTTGCAATTAAACCGAGATTTCTAAAAAAATAATTTTTCTCTATCCTCTTGTTGTGGGGCATGGTTATGCATTTGCCGCTCTTGCCATTTTTACTAGAAAGTAGCGTACAGTTCAAATGTATAGCTGTCAGTAGATTCGCTATGGAAGCGTTAAAAACTACAACAAAGATGACAGAGAGAAGACGCTGTCGAAAATAAGACGCCCTACAAAATGGCGCATCCTGAGGAGACTGTCAGAAAGCAGCTGTAGATAGTCTGTAAATTATCATCTATGCAACATTTTGACCAAATAAACCACCATTACATTTTATTTAGACCATAAGGAAATGTTTAAATTTGACAAAAAAATAATAATATGACCCCTTTAATGGGCCTTCATCCTCATGAAAATAGACACTGCGCCTATATAACTTAGTACCCTCTTATGGTATTACATTTTTATTACTGTGAAAAAAATACTTTTAATTTTTAAAGTGTGTATTTTTGTCGACGTTAATAATTACTGACAGTAGAATATGTAGTTTCCACTTTGTTTGTCAACTGTGTTGAGCTTTGCTGCCAATGGCACAGGAAGTGAGCGTGACTGGCTCTTTTGCTCATAAAATTTCAGAGTCTTCACTTTTTTCCGCATTTAGAAAAATGTGTATATATAAAAATCTTTTATAAAAGCATGCAAATGTGAAACTATTGTTTTTCATTTATCTGAAACTAAATTGGACACCTAATTAATATTTTCTTAGGAGGCCCCCATCCTTATTACTAAAAGGGTTACACATTATTTATGTGAATTTCTTTTTTAATACATTTTCAATCAAACTTAAATGAGATTTTCTTATTTAAACGGGGATAGCAGGTCCATTCTATGTGTCATACTAGATCATTTCGCAATATTGCCATATTTTTGCTGAAAGAATTTAGTAAAGAACATCGACGATAAAGTACGCAACTTTTGGTCGCTAATAAAAAAGCCTTGACGTCACAGGTTGTAGGGCTCCTCACATGCTCACATTGTTTATAATGTGAGCCACCAGCAGCAAGAGCGATTCGGACCGAGAAAGCGACGATTACCCCATTAAATTTAGCGAGGATGAAAGATTCGTGGATGAGGAAAGTTAGAGTGAAACACTAGAAAAAAATTTGAAATAAAAAAATAAAAGCGACGGCAGTGGGAGCGATTCAGATGTTATTAGACACATTTACTAGGATAATTCTGGAAAATCCCTTATCTGCTTATTGAGTTACTAGTGTTTTAGTGAGATTATAAAGTCATACCTGAAAGTCGGAGGGGTGTGGTGACCGCCAGTGTCTCTGATGGAAGCAATGGAGGAGCCAAGAAAGTCGCAGCTGCCTCTTTGACAGCTGCAGGAGGACACGAGCTCCGCTCATGTCTCCGGTAAGATCCGACTTATTACCACCATTCTTTCACCGAAACCTGCCGGTTGACATGTGGTAGAGAAACATGTTCGCTTGACCGCTCTGTTCCATGTTAAAGCTTCACAACAAACAAAGAAACACCGGCTGTGTTTGTTTTGCTAACGGCAGCTGCAATCCACCGGTTTCCACCAACAGCATTCTTCTTTATAGTCTCCATTATTAAATGAACAAATTGCAAAAGATTCAGCAACACAGATGTCCAAAATACCGTGTAATTATGCGATTAAAGAAGACGACTTTTAGCCGTAAGTGGTGCTGGGATAAAATGTCCGCTCCAACCAATAACGTCAAACGCACGCGTCAACATTCTGCAACGTTTTCAACAGGACACTTCCCGGGAAATTTAAAATTGCAATTTAGTAAACTAAAAAGGCCGTATTGGCATGTGTTGCAATGTTAATATTTCATCATTGATACATAAACTATCAGACTGCGTGGTCGGTAGTAGTGGGTTTCAGTGGCCTTTAAATTTAATTTGATGCATGTTTTGAACAAATTAGTGGGAGAGAAATTATTCAATTATTCAAGTTTTTTTCAGAGAGAGACAAGCTGTAGAAAATGGATGGATGGATAGATAGTGCATAGTAAACAAACTTAACATTATTAAAACTGTTATGGGGCCTGCATGGCATTGTCGGCATGAACCCAACATGCAGAGAAGGCAGGCGGTGTGTGAGCAGAAGGCCCCGGGAAATAAAGCAAAAGAAAAAAGAAAAGCACACCGACGTGGGAAGAGTGGTCAACCACATGTGAAAATGCAGAAGAACAACTGTTGGTGGAAGAACTACTTAACTGAGGTGTGCACTCAGTAATGCACAAGCTTATAAAGCGCTCAGATGGTGATAGTAACAGGTCAGTGTCCTAATCACCAAACGGAGGCAGGTGCGTCACCAGCACAGGATATGGAAAAACAGGAAGGAAGGAGCGTTGACTAAACAACACCAAATACTCGGAAATTTTAGACCAGGGGTCACCAACCTTTTTGAAACCAAGATCTACTTCTTGGGTACTGATTAATGCGAAGGGCTACCAGTTTGATACACACTTAAATAAATCGCCAGATATAGCCAATTTGCTCAATTTACCTTTAAAAAATAAATCTATGTATATATATATAAAAAAATGGGTATTTCTGTCTGCCATTCCGTCGTACATTCTTTTATTTTCCTTTTACGGAAGGTTTTTTGTAGAGAATAAATGATGAAAAAACCCTTAATTGAACAGTTTAAAAGAGGAGAAAACAGTTTAAAAAAAAAAAGAAAATTAAATTTTGAAACATAGTTTATCTTTAATTTCGACTCTTTAAAAATCAAAATTCAACCGAAAAAAAGAAGAGAAAAACTAGCTAATTCGAATCTTTTTGAAAAAATTTAAAAAAGAATTCATGGAACATCATTAGTAATTTTTCCTGATTAACGTTAATTTTAGAATTTTTATGACATGTTTTAAATAGGTTAAAATCCAATCTGCATTGTGTTAGAATATATAACAAATTGGACCAAGCTATATTTCTAACAAAGACAAATCATTATTTCTTCTAGATTTTCCAGAACAAAAATTTTAAAAGAAATTCAAAATACTTTGAAATAAGATTTAAATTTGATTCTACAGATTTTCTAGATTTGCCAGAATATTTTTATTTTATTTTAATCATAATAAGTTTGAAGAAATATTTCACAAATATACTTTGTCGAAAAAACAGAAGCTAAAATGAAGAATTAAACTAAAATTGATTTATTATTCTTTACAATAAAAAAATTAATTTACTTGAACATTGTTTTAAATTGTCAGGAAAGAAGAGGAATGAATTTAAAAGGTAAAAAGGTAAATGTGTTTAAAAATCCTAAAACCATTTTTAAGGTTGTATTTTTTCTCCAAAATGGTCTTTCTGAAAGTTATAAGAAGCAAAGTAAAAAAATTAATGAATTTATTTAAACAAGTGAAGACCAAGTCTTTAAAATAATTTCTTCGATTTTCCAATTCTATTTGAGTTTTGTCTCTTACATTTAAAAATGTCGAGCAAAGCGAGACCAGCTTGCTAGTAAATAAATACAATTTAAAAAATAGAGGCAGCTCACTGGTAAGTGCTGCTATTTGAGCTATTTTTAGAACAGGCCAGCGTGCTACTCATCTGGTCCTTACGGGCTACCTGGTGCCTACGGGCACCGCGTTGGTGACCCCTGTTTTAGACAACGCCAAAACAGTTTGCAATCCTTCCTGAGACTACTTCGACCTTGGCTCAATGCCAACATAATTTTAGGGGGCATTTGCAATTGTACTATTATCAGTGACACAGCAGGAATGAGCTAGGAATAAGTTTGCGATAAAATATCACATGAAGCAGCTTGTCGTTAATTGACATTTCACATGTGCTTATTCATGCAAAACGGGGCTCCCCGGCCCCCCACTGATTTTGGGTGGGCTCCAGCTCGCCCTAATCGGGACAAGCTGTATAGAAAATGGATGGATGGAATAATTTTCCTCATTCACATTTCTAATGCAATACTATGGTGTCTGTTAAAAACAACAACAACTGTGTGACAAAATGCACGAAATACGTTCTCCCCGCAGCACAATACCACTTCCTGTTTGAACTACAGCATCCAAAAACTTAGCGTCAGCACCTGGTGTCTCACGCACGCCCGCACGCGCGCACGCATGCACTTTGAACTTCCTTATACTGCACCTTCCAGCACCCCCTAGTGGAAGCCAATAGAGACAACACGCACTCTTATCATCTTTATTAAATACAATTTAGTTCATTTGCAAACAAATTTACATGACCTGACATGTTGCATGTGCATATTTAAATACGTACATCAAGTCCATTTGGATAATCTCACAAGCATAGCATGACGAAACGCATTCCAGAAACAATTCACAGCATGGGGGACATCAGCCTGGTTATAGATGGTGGGTCAGAACTGTAAAATAAATAAATAAATAATGGTTTGGGTGCTCACACGCTTAGTTGAGACATTTCGGAACACCTAAGTTTTGATGTCGCAATAAGACAACATTGTTGTGGCTTTTCTTTTTGTGCAATCAACAAAATGGAGGGCGGGCAGTCTTTTTTTTTTTGTTTGTTTTGAGGTTAATTTGTGTCTTTTTTTTTCACACTGAATTTATGTAACTTGTGTTGTGTCACGCTTTGGTTGCATTTTACTGTGCGGGTCGTTCTCCCGAGATGCAGCAGGAACTCCGGAGGAAATGTGCAGGTGAGACAAGGATTTATTGTCTATGAAACATGCAGGATACAAACAAAAGCAAGGATAAGGAAAACAAGCATAGGAATCGAAAAGGTAACGGCGTAATGTGTTGCATGGAAGCAAATAAAACAGCCAGACCGTGTGTGGCGAAAGACAGGAATAAGTAACTCTCTGATTAGTGCCCAGGAGCACGTGAGCATCCTAAACGCTAATCAGAGGGAGGTTAAACTAATCAGCACCCATGGACACCAAAACACAAACTGAAAACGAAGCTGAGGTAGTCAAACTAACAGAACAAAACATGATCCTGGCAACGGATCATAACAGTACCCCCCTATAAGGCCAGATGTCCCTTGAAAAAAACTAAGAGAAAGTTTAAAAGTAATGGGAGGGCGTAGGGGGGACTTGGTGGTGGGTCGCTGGGCCAGGTGTCCCTGGATTCGAATAGGTAACGGCATAACGTGTTGCATGGAAGCAAATCAAACAGCCAGACCGTGTGTGGCGAAAGACACAAATAAGTAGCTCTCTGACAAGTGCCCAGGAGCAAGTGAGCATCCCGAACACTAAACAGAGGCAGGGAAAACTAATCAGCACCCATGGAACTCAAAACCCCAACTCAGGGGTGCTGAAAACAGAACTGAGGTTGTCAAACTAACGCAACGAAACATGATCCAGGAAACTGGTCATAACAGTACCCCCCTTTTAAGGCCAGATGTCCCCTGAAAAAAACTAAGAGAAAGTTAAAAAGCCATGGGAGGACGGAGGAAGGACTTGGTGGTGGGTCGCCGGGCCAAGTATACCCGGAATCGAAATGGTAACGGCGTAACGTGTTGAATGGAAGCAACTAAAGCAGGCAGACCTTGTGTGGCGAAATACAGGAATAAGTAGCTCTCTGATTAGTTCTCTCATTAGTGCCCATGAGCAGGTGAGTGTCCCGAACACTAAACAGAGGCAGCTGAAACTAATCAGCACCCATGGAAACCAAAACACCAACCCAGGGCTGCTGAAAACAGAACTGAGGTAGTTGAACTAACGGAACAAAACATGATCCTGGAAACGGATCACAACAGTACCCCCCCCCCCCCCCCCCGCCCCCCCCTTTAAGGCCAGATGTCCCCTGAAAAAAACTAAGAGAAAGTTAAAAAGTCATGGGAGGAGACCATCTGTGGCGAACTACAGGAATAAGTAGCTCTCTGATTAGCTCTCTGATTTGTGCCCAGGAGCAGGTGTGCGTCCCGAACACTAATCAGAGGCAGGTGAAACTAATCAGCACCCATGGAAACCAAAACACAAACCCAGGGGTGCTGAAAACAGAACTGAGGAAGTCAAACTAACAGAACAACTGGCAACGGATCATAACAAATTGTTTGCGTTTGAATTTTGTGAACCACATTTTCTAATTCAATATTAATTGAATAAACATGTGTGAGCAAAATCTGTGTGATTAAAAAGTGAGTTTCTTCAAATACAGTGTTTTGAAACGCAATGTGTAAAAATTCAGTGTATTCAAAAAACTAAGGGTGCAAACATATTCATTGCTTCAAAACTCAATACTCACTCAAAGTAAGTTAAGCAATCGGTCCTGTCACAGAACCATTTTTAATTTACCTGGAGTGAGTCTTAAATTTGAAGAAGTATTTCTGCAATTAATTATTTTACATTGAATTCTTATACACAGAATTTTAATACATTAATTTTTGCACTTCATTTTTATATTTTTATGTTATATTTTTATACACAGAATTTTAATACATTAATTTTTTCACTGCATTTTTATATATTTTTTGTATTATATTTTTATAGACTGAATAAGTAACTGTTTTACGTTGAATTCTTATACACTGATTTTAAATAACCTATACACTGAATTTTAATACACTGATTTTTTTTTACACTGAATTCTAAAACACTGTATACATTGAATTTTTATACGCTCTATTTTTACAAACTGAATTTTTAAACACAATTTTTTCTCACAATTTTTCATTCAATGAGATTGTCAGCATAATTTGATGTAAAAAAAAAAAAAATTAAATTCACAACATTCAAATGCAAAATAAATGATGCTATATAAATTCAGTGTCCAAAAGAAAGCTTCGGTAATAAAGACACAACTTAACCTCTAAAAACTATAGTCATACATGCACATACAGTATAATATGTGTATTGCTTTGGAGGTCCGTCACAGCCAGATCTCCTCACTGCTTGTGCTGTTCACTTTGTAGATGTAACCCACCATGGGATATCTGGCAAACCCTGGGAGAGAACACACGGTGTAGAAAATCAAATACCAACACTATTCGGACTTTGAATAAAGAATGCAATAGCAAGATCTGACCTCTGGCAGCATACGCTAAAGACAAGTCTTCATCCTCCTCTTCTTTCTTCTTCTGTCCGCCACCGCTTTGCTGTGCAGTCTCCCGTGCTATAGGTAGTAATGAAGTATTATTGGCGCAATGGAGGACATTTTTAAAAAGTCTAAGCAAGATACACTAACTTTGAAGTTGTACAATAGTAAATCTTGAATGAGGCACAAGACGTTGATACAATGTTGATTATACATAAAACTGACTTTGAAACAACGTTGCAAAATAGTTGTGTTTGTAAATACGTTGACGTCTAACTTCAGATCCACTTTGTTGGCTGGGAAATTCAATGGTAAAATCAATATCAGAACCCAACGTCGATTAAACGTCGTCAAAAAGAATGTTGTTCCAACGTCAGGACCGCATTCAACAAGTTCTTGAAGTTGTTTTAATGTATTTTGCCTGCTGGGGTACTTTGGAGCACTTTTTGAGCCAATAATAGAGGTGTTTCAATCTGATATTGTTATTGGATGTCGGCTTGATATCAGGCCTGTATCGGCTTGTACTTGAAAATCTCCGATACAAGCAGTCCTGCAGTGTGTGTGTGCTTGTGCAAAACTGAACAGCCAGGTAACATCTACATGTCCACCAATAAGCACACAAGTTTGAGCTTTCCTTGCATTTTTTGCCTACTAGGAGCTTGCAGCTACACAACAGCTAAGCACACAATAGCACATGAGCTAGACATATATCAGTAAATAAGTACCTTTTTTTTGTTTGTTTGTTTTTTGATGCAGCTGTTACATGTACTGTAATATTATTGTACGTGGTAATTGTAAAGTGAAGTGAATTCTATTTATATAGCGCTTTTCTCTAGTGACTCAAAGCGCTTTTATGTAGTGAAACCCAATATCTAAGTTACATTTAAACCAGTGTGGGTGGAACTGAGAGCAGGTGGGTAAAGTGTCTTGCCCAAGGACACAACGGCAGTGACTAGGATGGTGGAAACGAGGGTTGAACCTGGAACCCTTAAGTTGCTGCCACGGCCACTCTACCAACTGAGCTATACCGCCCCCATTAATTGGAATGTGTTACATATTGTATATATTACAAACCCCATTTCCATATGAGTTGGGAAATTGTGTTAGATGTAAATATAAATGGAATACAATGATTTGCAAATCCTTTTCAACCCATATTCAATTGAATGCACTGCAAAGACAACATATTTGATGTTCAAACTCATAAACTTTATTTTTTTTTTGCAAATAATAATCAATTTAGGGTTTCATGGCTGCAACACGTGCCAAAGTAGTTGGGAAAGGGCATGTTCACCACTGTGTTACATCACCTTTTCTTTTAACAACACTCAATAAACGTTTGGGAACTGAGGAAACTAATTGTTGAAGCTTTGAAAGTGGAATTCTTTCCCATTCTTGTTTTATGTAGAGCTTCAGTCGTTCAACAGTCTGGGGTCTCCGCTGTCGTATTTTACGCTTCTTAATGCGCCACACATTTTCCATGGGAGACAGGTCTGGACTGCAGGCGGGCCAGGAAAGTACCCACACTCTTTTTTTTACGAAGCCACACTGTTGTAACACGTGGCTTGGCATTGTCTTGCTGAAATAAGCAGGAGCGTCCACGAAAAAGACGGCGGTTAGATGACAGCATATGTTGTTCCAAAACCTGTATGTACCTTTCAGCATTAATGGTGCCTTCACAGATGTGTAAGTTACCCATGCCTTGGGCACTAATACACCCCCATACCATCACAGATGCTGGCTTTAGAACTTTCCGTCGATAACAGTCTGGATGATTCGCTTCCCCTTTGGTCCGGATGACACAATGTCGAATATTTCCAAAAACAATTTGAAATGTGGACTCGTCAGACCACAGAACACTTTTCCACTTTGCAACAGTCTATCTTAGATGATCTCGGGCCCAGAGAAGCCGGCTGCGTTTCTGGATGTTGTTGATAAATGGCTTTCGCTTTGCATAGTAGAGCTTTAACTTGCACTTACAGATATAGCGACAAACTGTATTTAGTGACAGTGGTGTTCTGAAGTGTTCCTGAGCCCATGTGGTGATATCCTTTAGAGATTGATGTCAGTTTTTGATACAGTGCTGTCTGAAGGATCGAAGGTCACGGTCATTCAATGTTGGTTTCCGGCTATGCCGCTTTCGTGGAGTGATTTCTCCAGATTCTCTGAAACTTTTGATGATAATATGGACCGTAGATTTTGAAATCTCTAAATTTCTTACAATTGCACTTTAAGAAACGTTGTTCTTGAACTGTTTGACTATTTGCTCACGCAGTTGTGGACAAAGGGGTGTACCTCGCCCCATCCTTTCTTTTGAAAGACTGAGCATTTTTTGGGAAGCTGTTTTTGTACCCAATCATGGCACCCACCTGTTCCCAATTAGCCTGCACACCTGTGGGATGTTCCAAATAAGTGTTTGATGAGCATTCCTCAACTTTATCAGTATTTATTGCCACCTTTCCCAACTTCTTTGTCACGTGTAGCTGGCATCAAATTCTACGAAGCCACGCTGTTGTATCAGTTGGCTTGGCATTGTTTTGCTGAAATAAGTAGGGGCGTCCATGATAACATTGCTTGGATGACAACATATGTTGCTCCAAAACCTGTATGGACCATTCAGCATTACAGATGTGTAAGTTACCCATGCCTTGGGCACTAATGCACCCCCATATCATCACAGATGCTGGCTTTTAAACTTTGCGCCTATAACAATCCAGATGGTTATTTTCCTCTGTGTTCCAGAGGACACCACGTCCACAGTTTCCAAATATAATTTGAAATGTGGACTCGTCAGACCACAGAACACTTTTCCACTTTGCATCAGTCCATCTTAGATGAGCTCGGGCCCAGCGAAGCCAGCGGCGTTCCTTGGTGTTGTTGATAAACGGGTTTGGCTTTGCATAGCAGAGTTTTAACTTGCACTTACATATGTAGCAACCAACTGTAGTAACTGACAGTGGTTTTATGAAGTGTTCCTGAGCCCATGTAGTGATATACTTTACACACTGATGTCGGTTTTTGATGCAGTACCGCCTGAGGGAGCAAAGGTCCGTAATATCATCGCTTGCGTGCAGTATTTTCTCAAGATTCTCTGAACCTTTTGATGATTTTACGGACAGTAGATGGTAAAATCCCTAAATTCCTTGCAATAGTTCGTTGAGAAATGTTGTTCTAAAATTGTTTGACATTTTGCTTACAAATTGGTGACCCTCGCCCCATCCTTGTTTGTGAATTAATTAGCATTTCATGGAAGCTGCTTTTATACCCAATCATGGCACCCACCTGTTCCCAATTAGCCTGCACACCTGTGGGATGTTCCACATACGTGTTTGATGAGTATTTCTCAACTTTATCTGTATTTATTGCCACCTTTCCCAACTTCTTTGTCACGTGTTGCTGGCATCAAATTCTAAAGTTAATGATTTTTTGCACAAAAAAAAATGTTTATCAGTTTGAACATCAAATATGTTGTCTTTGTAGCATATTCAACTGAATATGGGTTGAAAATGATTTGCAAATCATTGTATTCCGTTTGGGCTTCACGGTGGCAGAGGGGTTAGTGCGTCTGCCTCACAATACGAAGGTCCTGCAGTCCTGGGTTCAAATCCAGGCTCGGGATCTTTCTGTGTGGAGTTTGCATGTTCTCCCCGTGAATGCGTGGGTTCCATCCGGGTACTACGGCTTCCTCCCACTTCCAAAGACATGCACCTGGGGATAGGTTGATTGGCAACACTAAATTGGCCCTAGTGTGTGAATGTGAGTGTGAATGTTGTCTGTCTATCTGTGTTGGCCCTGCGATGAGGTGGCGACTTGTCCAGGGTGTACCCTGCCTTCCGCCCGATTGTAGCTGAGATAGGCGCCAGCGCCCCCCGCGACCCCGAAAGGGAATAAGCGGTAGAAAATGGATGGATGGATGTATTCCGTTTATATTTACATCTAACACAATTTCCCAACTCATATGCAAACAGGGTTTGTATATAAAAATATAATATATCAGTATATATTATATATGCATTATATATATAATATGTAAACACTACATATATTTCATACTTTATATTGCTACTATGGTACATTTTTTAGTCTACTTTATACCCTTTCCATCCTTGTAACTGAGCTACTGTGTGGAACAATTTTCCTTGGTGATCAATAAAGTTTGTCTAAGTCTAAGTCTAAGTCTAAATATTGCAGTCTAAAACAGGACATCCGTCCATATAAACAAGTATCGAATAATTATAGTTTCTTATTACTTACTACCTCTCCAAGGCGGGAAGCGTGTTAGAAAGTATACAGTAACAAACGTGTCCGCATCATTCAACTTATTGATCTTAGTTTAATGAATTATTGTGGCCACTAAATGTCGCCAAAAAGAAACAATTACCACTGCACTTCAACTTAAATACAGAATAAGAATAAACCGATTATTGTTTAATACCTAGCATTGTTCTTTGTTCAAACCTTTACTAATTTTTCACACTACATTCGTAGTTCATGTTAGTATCGTCCATCCATCCATCCATTTTCTACCGCCTATTCCCTTTTGGGGATGCGGGGGGGCGCTGGCGCCTATCTCAGCTACAATCGGGCGGAAGGCAGGGTACACCCTGGACAAGTCGCCACCTCATCGTTAGTATCGTATCGGATGAAAATGGGCATCGGCCAATACAGGCCTGTATCGATTAACAAAGATACATTATTTGTACAACATAAAAACTAACTCAGACCAATTTAAGTTAATTGTGTCACATTTTTTATAATCACATAAAAAAGGGGCTACCACTATCACTTTTGTGATGTATCGTACCGCAGAATAGGTGGGCAGGGATAACAACATAACTGCTATGAGATATGTGATCAGTCTACTGTATGTGACAACTATATCATCTGAAGTCCAATGCAAAATATGAATATTAGGCTTTTGGTTTCCCGGCTGGCCTGGGAACGCCTCGGGATCCCCCAGGAAGAGCTAGACGAAGTGGCTGAGGAGAGTAAGTCCGGGCTTCCCTGCTTAGCCTGCTGCCCCCGCGACCCAACCTCGGATAAGCGGAAGAAGATGGATGGATGGATAGATGGATGGATGGATGGATGGGTTTAAGTTCAAGACTCACCTTTTTTCAACGTGCTGAGGTCATGGAGCTGCATGTTGGAGGGCAGCGACATGTTCTCTCTTGGGATGTAAGCCCTCACTGCTTTAAGGTTGGTCGATTCACTGTGAAAATAAATAAAGACGTGCCAAAGTGTGTTTACGTCGCATTAGCTTGTTTAGTGTACAAACAATACATAAAAACAATGTTTGTGAAAAAATGATTGAACTGTGGTTGGGCTGCAGTATAGATGTGTTTTTTTACTATTGTAATGCATCAAGCACCATTGATTGATTAAGACTTTTATTAGTAGATTGCACAGTTCAACATATTCCGTACAATTGACCACTAAATAGCAGGGGCGTCGCCAGACATATTTCACTGGGGCACGTGCCCCACTGTTGATCTTTAGTGCCCAAGTAAAAATTTCACCAATAAAAAAAAAACGCATCAGAGTTTTAAGTCTACATAACATAGACAACAGCGCACATACTACTTAGTATGCTAATTGATTGCTACTGTATTCACTCCACGAAACAGTGAGCACATGGCTAATTAATATGGTAATTTATTCACGTGTGGATCGAGACTTCAGTTGAGAGAGAGAGGGGGGGGGGGGATTCGAATCACTGCGTGAGGTAGGTAACGTTAGCCAACAACAATTTGTTAATTACAATATTTTGATTTTGATTTGACTCAAACTGTAACTCCTAGATGGATTTAAGAAAGTTATTCGCCCGCAGCAGAGAAGAAGCGAGGAATGAGAGATGTAAGTGAAGTCCTAGCTAGCTAGGCAACATCATTGTCTTAAGTTGATGCTAAGTTAGCTAATGTTATTCCTTGTATCAAGACAAACATATTCATTTGCTGTACGAGCTGTCGGGGGAATTTCCAATGAACATGAAACATAATGTTGGTTATTGTCTGCTGGTTCTGCATCAATGATGATTTGGAGTAAGCATGTGTGAGTTGAGTGCTTCTCAAATGGTTTATCTTCAGGAAGAAAAACATTTTTCCATATCAAGTCGTGAGCCAAATTTTTAAAACATTAAGGTTTATTTCACAGAAAAATAGCACAGTAGACTTGTCTTGTTAATCGGTGTGACTTTGACTAAAATAATCTTGTTTTGTCACCAGAAAAATGGCTACAGCTAAAGCATCTGGTTTTGTTTCCAGAAATAATAGTAACATTTCTGTATTTGTTTTCAGAAAGATGGCTGAAAATATCGGGTTTAGATTTTTTTTAAATATATTTCCATGTCTGTCCTGAGTCCTCCTCCAACTTGTTAGTCTGTTTGCCTTTTGCTAAAATAAATCACTAATAGTCACTAGAAAAATGGCTAAAAATATCTGGTTTTGTTGCCACAATTTGATTTTCATGCACACGTGACTGCGACTCACTGAAAATGACACACAGTCCACTTTTATGTCACAACCCACCAGTTGGGAACCACTGTACGAGCTGTCGGGGGAATTTCCAATGAACATGAAACATAATGTTGGTTATTGTCTGCTGGTTCTGCATCAATGATGATTTAGTAACTGTATAAGAGTTACTGTAATATTTCCATGTCTGTCCAGAGTGATTGACCACTTCGCAAAAATGAAAACGAGACGTTAGTTTACTTCTCAGAAAATGATTCCCTGAACAGACACACAACATTTGTTCATTTATTCTACTACTGTGGCTTTATTGTTTTGTGTATATTTTATAGTTTTGTGTATCTGAAATAGGATTAGCCACATTGCCATAAATGGAAATTAAATAATATAAAAGAACCCAGAGATGTAGGGGTGCTTTATTTTTGTTTTACTTTTGTAGATGTTAAATTTGCAGATGATTACTGCAATATATATTTCAAAAAGATTCATTGCTCTTCCTTTTTGCTTTTACCAGTAGCAGTTTAGAAGTCTGGAGTAAAAAAGTGCACAAGTAGGTCAAATGCATTAGTTAATTTCAGGTGGTTAATCAAAGATCCATACAACATAATCTGATATGATTTCATAGTTTACAGCACTATTTATGTATTTTTTTATGATAAATAAGTTTTTTCTTGTGGGCTTTGCACGCTCACATTAATTATTTGTGCCCCAGGTGTGCCCCAGTACAGTATGAGGTCTAGTGACGCCCCTGCTAAATGGTAACACCCGAATAAGTTTTTCAACTTGTTTAAGTCGGGGTCCACGTTAATCAATTAATGGTACAACCAATGTTTAGCTAACTCATCACTATAAACATTATATTTTAAGTGTCACTGTTAAGAAATCTCAAATTGCTTTGTACTTTTTGCAAATACTTTTATTTTGAAGCATTTTGTCGGACTGTCTCACTTCCGCTTCCTCATTTACTTGTATTACTAAAGGTAACTTGTTTTCTCTTTGTTGCTTGCAATAGGTGCGCCAATACCTGACAATGTGAGTATTTTGATATTGTACAAGACACATTTGAAGTTTTTAGAGCCATCACCTAGTTGTGCTTAATATTTTAGTGGGGTACTAAGACCATAGTAGGCGAAATTCTAGCTGTGTTGTTCAGGAGCTACCAGCTAGCATCTCACTGTTAATAATTTGTGTATTGCTTTGTGGCAAGTGGGCTACTGTTGATTTATTTTTATTTTTTCATAAAACACACAATTTCAAAAATATTTTGATATGTTTTCCGTGTCCACACTTTTCTATTCAGAACTGCATATTTGTGTGTCATTTTAGTGCAACATATTTCCATTACACTACAAAGAAGTGTTTTTCAAACCAAATTATGCAGTTTTTCGAATTATGTAAAGACATATTGCATGGAGACGGCTTGGCTAAGTTGGTAGAGTGGCCGTGCCAGCAATCTGAGGGTTACTGGTTCAATCCCCACCTTCTACCATCTTAGTCACGTCCGTTGTGTCCTTGGGCAAGACACTTCACCCTTGCTCTAGATGGGACCTGGTTAGCGCCTTGCATGGCAGCTCCTGCCGTCAGTGTGTGAATGGGCGAATGTGGAAATACTGTCAAAGCGCTTTGGGCTCCTTAAAAGGGGTAGAAAAGCGCTATACAAGTACAACCATTTACCATTTTTTACCATATTACACTGCTCCTTCGCTTGGAAAGGAGCCAGCTTAGGTGGTTCGGGCATCTCGTGCAGATGCCTCACGAGCGTCTCCCTAGGGAGGTCCTCGTTGCACGTCCCACTGGGAGGAGACCCCGCGGCAGGCCAAGGACCAGGTGGGGGTATTCGCGTCGGGATCACCCAGGAGGAAGTTGTTAATGTTGCTCTGGAGAGGAAAGTCTGGGGGTCTCTGCTGGAGCTGTTGTCCCCGCGATCCGATTCCGGATAAGCGGTTGAAGATGGATGGATATTACACAAAGAGGCGATGTACATTCATCCATCCATCTTCTTCCGCTTCCGAGTCGCAGTGGCAGCAGCCTAAGCAGGGAAGCCCAGACTTTCCTCTCCCCAGCCACTTTGTCCAGCTCTTTCCAGGGGATCCCGAGGCATTCCCAGTCCAGCCGGGAGACACAGTCTTCCCAACGTGTCCTGGGTCATCCTTGTGGCCTCCTACTGGTTGGACGTGCCCTAAACACCTCCCTAGGGAGGGGTTCGGGTTGCATGCTCACGATGCCCGAACCACCTCATCTGGCTCCTCTCGATGTTGAGGAGCAGCAGCTTTACTTTGAGCTCCCCCCAGATGGCAGAGCTTCTCACCCTATCTCTAAGGAAGAGCCCCGCCACCCGGCGGAGGAAACTAATTTTGGCCGCTTGTACCCGTGAGCTTGTCCTTTCGGTCATAACCCAAAGCTCATGACCATAGGTGAGGATGGGAACGTAGATTGACTGGAAAATTGAGAGCTTTGCCTTCCAGCTCAGCTCCTTCTTCAGCACAACGGGACGATACAGCGTCCGCATAACTGAAGACGCCGCACCGATCCCCCTGTCGATCTCACGATCCACTCTTGCCTAACTCGTGAACAAGAATCCGAGGTACTTGAACTCCTCCACTTGGGGCAAGATCTCCTCCCCAACCCGGAAATGGCATTCCACCCTTTTCCGGGCGAGAACCATGGACTCGGACTTGGAGGTGCTGATTCTCATCCCAGTCGCTTTACACTCGGCTACGAACCAATCCAGTGAGAGATAGATAACAGGCGATGTGCCAAACAATTTAGATGCAAAATTTCGTTAACGCATATGTGTTTATATTTGGGGGGGCGTATGCGATGGTATGCGATACAGTTCCGAACTGTTCCTACGGCCTACACTGGAAAATTCACACTTACGGGCACATGCAATTACAAGCTACTTTCGGTTTCCCACGGTCCCTGCCCTCTTGGCGAGGTGGAAACTAACGCTACTCCAGCGCTTGCTTCATATGTAAACACTGAGTTACCGTCTTATAAATGTGACATTTTCTGCCGTGTCTGCATAATTTTTATGCCGCCATGTCTTTTTATTACGTCTACCAGTTGGGTGCTGACGCCAAACATCGATATGAGGAAAAGGGCTGTAAAATTGCCCTTACGAGCATCCTGCCAATGTGTGGATTGATTGATGGATTTGATTATCAGTCAAACCAGAACTATTCAACAAGGAGATTACATTAAGAAACGCAATTCTACACAGTAGTGTGCAGTTGTATATTTATGATTTAACAAGGGCAATGGCACGGAACCTCATTTAGCATCGTTCAGGCGGTTTTCTCTTACAACTAAACACTATATTTTGTTTAAATATTGTATAAAAAAAAAAAATCCGTAAAAAAATAAAGAAATTCAGTGTTTACGACACAGCATGTTTTCCAGGTCTCCAGCGTTTGCCTGTCCTTGTCAGTTGCTTGACAGCATGAAGCCACTTGGTGATCTCTTTCTAAACGGAAAATTGTAAAATGACAACTTCTCTCCTCGATTCCTATTATGATTGTTACAGTACACTGCCTCACAGCTTTTAGGCATGATGACAATTGATGAGAAAACCGAAAAAGCCAAGAAGAAACTGCCGATACGTGCGATTACCTCGGAAAACAACGTGCAAATGAAGGCTTCGCTTGACCGTGGTAAATCGGAAGTAGCTCGAAATTCTGTGCGCCTGTGGAGCGTGTTTTGAGAAAATATGTAAAATGGACAAAGACCAGTGGAAGACACAAGCAGCGATTTCACACTGATCCAACTCTTACTGTGATGTTTGTAAATATATTTCTTAAATGTTAACTATCTTATTTTGTAAGGCCATGTCATTTTAGTTTGTTTCTGGTGGGACAATTTAGTTAGATGCACAGGTAGATTTCTTCCTGTTTTTGTCCAAACAAGGACAGATAGGAAAGCCATCAGGGTTTGAGCAAACGTCGCAATCTGTTTACATCTTTAACACAGGACTGACAAATCAATGTCGAAATCGTAGTGAATTTAGGCTTTTTCTCTAACAGGTTTTAGCACATTTTGTAATGCCCACTTTTAACTCCAAAATGGGTCAGACCTGCATCACCTACAGAAGACTGGAGGCAACGTTGTGTGTTTTGGTAGCATCTTCATCTCCAATCACGATGTTTTTGCAGGCGCCAGCGCCCCCCGTGACCCCGAAAGGGAATAAGCGGTAGAAAATGGATGGATGGATGGATGTAAAGGAATGATCAAATATGTCTGCCAGATGCTTTGTTGCAGGTTGTAGCAATTCAACTAAAGGGGTTGGTCCACATGACTGGAATATGAGGCAAGTATGGACCTCTCCAGTCAAATTGACTCATGCAAAATGGAACGGACTAAGACAAGAGGAGTGTAATTTGTGCTAAATGTAATTTGTGGTTAAAAAAAAAAAAAAAAAATATATATATATATATATATATATATATATAACTCAAAACTTCCTTTCACATGTTCCTATCTTCCCAAAATCTTTCATGGTGGGTTGGGGACTGGGGTGTTAGTTGGGACCCAACAGAATGAATACTGCAGCACCTTTATCTCCCTCTTGTGGTGAAAAATGACAACAGTCATGACTTCCTTAAAGGAGCCAAGTGTAATCATTTCATGTCAAGTCATCATTAGATGGCCCTGATATGTCAAAAGGCATTAATAAATCATGTTCTTTTTTAATACCTCTACAGCTGATAACAGTAATTCAACCGAGATATTACATTTACAGCCTTGAAATCTAATTATTGTTTTCATTTTGATGTCCCGCCCTCTACCGTTTGACCAATTAGAAAGTCTGTGAGTGAGTTACATCCAGGTTGGCAGTTTTGCACCGCCCTCTTCGTCTGGCTACTGCCACTGGTAAAGTTACGAAACATGTCAGACCTTAGTAAATCTAAAAGGCCTTGTTACGATTCTCAACTTATTCATGACAAAGCCAGGAACAAAACAAGAATTTGTATGGGGGATGCCGTTGAAAGATGGACACGATCGAAGGCGGATAAGATTATTTATTTTACACCAAACTGGCTAATTTTCGCCTTGCTAAGTAAGTAAGGCATTTACATTTTCTTAATTCATGTGATAACTGGAAATGGACATTTCGTATGTAAACTATATTGTCCAATACAGTCTATGATCTTGTCTAACAAAGCTGGTATGTTCATTGAACAAATGCTTAGCATGCTAGCCAGGTCAATGACACATCGACATACAGGCTAACGGGAAAAATATATGACCGTTAGACTGTATGTCGATGTGTAATCTGTTAGGTTCGTCCCTGACAGTTTGGTTAGGTTTTAGTTTTTCCTCTGTATCTTTGTTTCCTGTCAGCGCTTTTATTTGGGTTATTTCCTGCTGTTCTCCCTGAGCGCTGTTTCCCCTCAGCTGCGGCTGATTGGCACCTGGCCACACCTGGTGTCAATCAGCCGACTGCTATTTGAACCTGTTTTGTCCTCCAGTCAGATGCTGGATTATTGTCGTGTCGATGTCACCACTACCTGTCAATGTTATTATTACTTATCGTTGTAGCTCTGTTTACTTCTGTTCACTCTGTTCATGCCATAGTTCCTTCTTGTCACAGTAAGTGTTTTTGTTCATAGCCAAGTTAGTTATCCGCCTCGTGCGCGCCTTTTGTTTGTACCTTTTTGTGTGTTCTTGTTTTAGTGATAAATTAAATCATGTTTACCTGCAAAATGCCTGCCGCCTTCTCTGCATCTTGGGGTTCGTCACAAACTCAACCTGACATAATTGAGCTGAAAGGGCAAAATATATTTTCGACAAATAAAACCTATGTGGATATGGGTAGTATCAGTGCCTATTTCGTTAATACGCTGAGGAAATGGGTTGTAACATTAGCGCAGCTGTCATGGCAATGTGAAACGTATGAAGACAGCCAAATCACATGATAAAATAATTCCTCATTCGGGTTTGCATATTGTGGACCACATGTACCAAGTTATATGGTAATCTGAAACATTTGAAATAGTAGCCTATAGGCATACCTTGGTAACAAGTCTCCTCTTTAGTTTTGGGTGTACATTAGTCTGCTAAGCATGCTCTTCTTATTTTCACCAGTTTAACCATTGCTAGCGTTGGTTATAGTTTGTTTTAGTCTTTGTTTTCTGATAGTACTGACAATAACCATATGATTGGCATTTGTTGTGATATTGTACGCAGGCATGACGTAATTATTCCTGAACATTTCTGTGTAAAATGTGTGGGTTAGAAATGTGTTATTGACAAAAGGCTTGTCTATTCAGCTGTTATGGTCCTAGCACCTCAACCCCTATTAAAAGGCAGTGGAAGTTTGAAGTTCCTTGGAGTAGCCCAGTCGATCGAGATGGATTTGGCTGAGTATCTGGCAACCTCAGTCAGGGAGAGGGGGAGGGGACTAAAGAATTGCAGTACCTTTTCTGGCCAGTTTATTACATATACAGTATAATCCGTTCATGAATGAGTGAGATAGGCCCCAGCGACCCCAAAAGGGAATAAGCGGTAGAAATGGATGGATGGATGAATGAGTATATCTGTTTGGCCACCGTGTTCAATGGAGAAATCTGATCTACAAAATTTGCAGGCAGCATACCCCTTTCCCTTCGAGCTGTCCTGGATGAACTGAAATTATTTTTTTCCAATCATTTTGTAACTTGCAAGCGTACTTCTTCTGACTTTTCGTCGCTATGTCTCTTCTTCGTTCTTCTGCTACGTCTCTGTTATGTTTTTGGGCATTACTACTTGCCGTAGTTTTGAAACAATGCATGATGGGAATCCAGATGTTGTGTGTCAGTGTATTAACGTGCCTGCTGGAATAAACACACGCTGAGATGGGTTGTAGATAAACCTATGGATAACGGAGACATATATAATAGTCTCCTTTTTGGGTGAGAGAGGACGCTAAAGGCAGTGCCTTTAAGGCACGCTCCCAATATTGTTGTCCGGATGGAAATCGGGAGAAATTTGGGGAATGATTGCCCCGGGAGATTTTCGGGAGGGGCACTGAAATTTGGGAGTCTCCCGGGAAAATCGGGAGGGTTGGCAAGTATGCATATGGCTCTTTTAAGCATGCTTATATATTGCCATTCCTCTGAGGTTGTACCTCACATCTCTTTCTGTGATTAAACTTTAAATACTTGCAGGCAATTGATAACGTCTTGTGTTAAACAAAATAAGCCCTGTCAAGTATTCCCCCCAAGTCAGGAAATGTTTACAGTTTTTACCTTTTCTTGGTCATCACAATCTCCACTGAATCATCTGTAACAAAATACAGTGAGTCTAATTATAAGGTGCTCACGAACATAAAGGGATACATGTCTTTCCAAGGGACTTGCTCTTTGTTTTTTGCATGAGGCAGAGGACAATCAGGCTGAGGATGAGAAGAGCCATGAAGGCCATCGCCCCGCCAGTTACGATTCCCAGCATCGGCACTTCCACACGAGACTGCAGGAACTCTGGAGGAGAGACAGTAAGTAAGGCTGTACCGAAGGTAAACACCAGTTTTTCAAATACAGCCCTGGTTTGCCACGCCAGTGACCTGCCAGTGTGAGGTTGCTTTGCGCCGTGCCCACGCTGTTGCTGGCGTTCAGCGAGATATTCCTCGATTGGCTGCTGAGCATCACTTTCAGCGTGTGATTGGTCAGCCAGGGGTAGTTGTGCGAGTCGAGTAGGAGGACGTCCGAAGTGTTCGCCACCAGCTGGCCGGCCTGGTCCACGAAGGCGAAGGTGGCAGGCGGGTTGGACTGAACCAGAGCAAAGAGGACTAAGAAGAGGCCCGGGTCTGAGGTTTCACTGTAGTGTGCGTTGACCCGCAGGATCTTAGGCTGAACTAGAAGGCATAGCAAAGGATGACTCAGCACTTTGATCACTGGTAGAAACATTGCAGACCTCCCCCAAGGCCAAGCAATAGTATCAGTGGGCGCTTCGATTATAGATAGATGGATTGATGTATCGATAACAGCATGGGCGGCAAACACTGGCCCGCGGGCCAAATTTGGCCCGCCGTACAATTTCATTTGGCCCTTGAGGCAATATCAAATTAACATTAGAGCTGGCCCGCCTTTAGCGTTGTCTACAATATGTTGTCACGTCCGCTTTTACTCCATACAAACAGCGTGCCGGCCAAGTCACATGATTTATGCGACTTGGACACACACTTAAGTGAATGCCAAGCATACTTGCTCAACAGCCATACGAGTCACACTGAGGGTGGCCGTATAAACAACTTTAACACTGTTACAAATATGCGCCACCCTGTGAACCCACACCATACAAGGATGACTAACACATTTCGGGAGAACATCCGCACCGTAACACAACATAAACAAAACAGAACAGATACCCGGAACCCCTTGCTGCACTGACTACCACCAAAACCCGCCCCCCACCACCAACCCCACCCATCTCATTATTATTTTATTTTAAGATTTATTAGCCTGTGGAAAAATGTAATGTTGATATTTACCTCAGAAGGCTGCAGATAGAAAAGAGGCATTAAATGTTTTATTTAAATTGTATTTATTTGAGTTTTTTTATTTTTTGTTTGTTTTTTGAATGTTGATTTTGCACTAGGGCTTCACGGTGGCAGAGGAGTTAGTGCACAATACGAAGGTCCTGCAGTCCTGGGTTCAAATCCAGGCTCGGGATCTTTCTGTGTGGAGTTTGCATGTTCTCCCCGTGAATGTGTGGGTTCCCTCCGGGTACTCCGGCTTCCTCCCACCTCCAAAGACATGCACCTGGGGATAGGTTGATTGGCAACACTAAATTGGCCCTAGTGTGTGAATGTGAGTGTGAATGTTGTCTGTCTATCTGTGTTGGCCCTGCGATGAGGTGGCGACTTGTCCAGGGTGTACCCTGCCTTCCGCCCGATTGTAGCTGAGATAGGCGCCAGCACCCCCCGCGACCCCGAAAGGGAATAAGCGGTAGAAAATTGATGGATGGATTTTGCACTATTGAGTTATATAATTATTGCTTCTTCCATATTCATTGTTCAAGCAAATCAGTGTAGCAAACTGAGCAATAATTAACAATTTATTCATGCACTTTCTCTTGTTACTTTAAGGCTTGAATGTTTGATTCATTAATTTTTGTTATTTTATTTTCAAGGTTATTATTAGCCTGTGGACAAAATTTATTTTGATATTTACCTCAGAAGACTGCTGATAGAAAAGAGGCACTCAATTTTTATTTAAATTTTATTTGATATGCCATTGATATTTTTTCATAATTATTATTATTATTTGAAACTCGATTTCGCATGTCACTATAAAGTTATATAAGCCTTCCTTGTTCAATATTCAATGCAAAACTTGTTTGGGTCCCTATTAAAAGGTTAATTTGTTCAACCCTTGGCCCGCGGCTTTGTTCAGTTTAAAATTTTGGCCCACTCTGTATTTGACTTTGACACCCCTGGATAACAGTATCAAATCCATATACAGTACAAGCATGATGTGTGCTTTTTGTTCAGGGGGTATTCCAGGTAAGAAGTTCAACAAACTCCGAGTTTAAACCTGAAGTTTGAGTAGATTTACCCTAAGATTGGGAACTGAGTATCAGGTTCCAGAACACCCAATCCTGAGTATGCTAATTCTGAGTTAAGACCACAATAAAAAGCCATATTCACCATTGTTGGGAATTTTTTGGCCACCTCACAAAGCTATTTTAATACGATTCAATTCAGTTATCGATTCTCGATTTAACATAAATCTCGTAATATAGGCTAATTAGTAACACTAAATTGGCCCTAGTGTGTGAATGTGAGTGTGAATGTTGTGTGTCTATCTGTGGTGGCCCTGTGACGAGATGGCGACTTGTCCAGGGTGTGCACCGCCTTCTACCCGAATGCTGCTGAGATAGGCTCCAGTACCCTCTGCGACCTCAAACGTGACAAGCGGTAGAAAATGGATGGATGGATATTATTTGGTAAACAAATTATAATAAAACCTTTTGAAACCAGATTACAAAAACTGAAGTAGGACTAACACGCAGTGTTGGCCTAGAAAAACGTATTTAAAAAAAATTATTTTTATAATCTTATTTACAAAAATCACACAATGTAAATCTAATAAAAGAAAATAGAGCAAACCCAACTCCAAGTCAATCCTAGCTTTACAATAGAAATATACTACGCAATTGAGAAGACATACAAATTCAATACAGTAATAAAATAAAAGGAAAACCAAAACATAATAAAAGCAACAGTTTCAATAATTAACATACCAATAATAGTTGTTTAATGTTTTTGATTAAAAAAAATATATATATGATTTAAAAAAATAAGTTGGCAAAAAAAAATAATATACATTTTTGAAAATTATGAATCAATTTGGAACAACCAACATAAATAAAAATCACGATTGGGATGTGAATCGATTTTTTTTTGTGCACCACTAATAGTAACTAGGGGACAGAAAAGACCGAATTTATTTACCCAGCTGTTTTTATGCTGGTTATAAATATAACAAAAGTAATACAGTAAAGTAGAACTAATTGGTAGAGTAGCGCTAGAGTCAACGTTTGAGTTTGAATGCAGTAATTTATTGATTTGACATTTTCTTATGAACCCACGGGTAAAAAAAATAAAAGTGGCGGATTCATATGGAGTAAAATCTTATCTCAAATATCAAAAATCTCACACAGTGGCATCTGAAAATAATATCTTCTTATTTATTTTAATTTTATATTTAACATATAAAGTCAATGTGTATATATACATATAAATAGATATACATACATACATATATATATATAATATATATATATATACACATACATACATATATATATATAATATATATATATAATATATATATATATAATATATATATATATATATATATATATATATTTATAAATAGATATACATACATACATATATATATATATATATATATATATATATATATATGTATGTATGTATATCTATTTATATGTATGTATGTATGTATGTATATCTATTTATAGATATATGTATATACATAAGTGTTTCCCACAGGTCAGGCATCTATTTGTGGTGGTGTGGTGGTGTGGTCGGGCGGCGGGGGAGTGGGTGGGTGGGAGAGGCAGTAGTGGCAGCGGAGGCGGCAGCGATGACCAAGAAGAATGCGGAGTTGGAATATAATTACTTTATGTACATATTTATATACATATTTATATAATATTTACATATTTATATAATATGTAACTACAAGCTCCATTCACAGACAGAGTCCCATTGCTTTTATGAGCGGTCGAGCGAGTCAAAAGTCGAAAGAAAGAAATAAAATAAATGGATAAATTTTATTTTTTATTTTAATTTTTTTATTATTTACATTTTTATTTGTGGCGACCGTAATTCTTTCGTGGCGGGTTGCAACAAATAAATGAATGTGTGGGAAACCCTGTACATGTATAAATATATTTATATATATTTATATATATATATATATATATATATATATATATATATATACTGTATATATATATATACGTATATGTATATATGTATATCCATCCATCCATTTACTACCGCTTGTCCCGATATATATAAGTATATATTTTTTCCTAAACACGCACTTTCTTCTAAAACCAATTTTCTTATCAGAAATATTATGCACTAAAATCTGAGATATACTTCTTGAAAAAAGAATAATAAAAAATGTCAGTACTTGTTAGCAGGTTATGTTGCTTAGTGTTCTAAATATAGCTCACAAATGAAGTATATTTACAGTGATGAAATACCAAACGAAAAAAACTACTTTTTTATTGTATCTGTATCAAGACAGATCATATATGTGAAAGAAAAAACATTTCCTACTTTTTGCTAACAGGCTATAGCACATATTTGAGGTATATGTACATCTGCTAGCCACAACAATTCATTAAGTAAGTAAGTAATTTGCAACTATGATTATTTGATGCATGTTTACTGACAAATGTGGTGTTTCAGACTGTAATATCGTTCAATTAAAGACATATGTTACACCAACTTGTGCACCAAAGTGGGCTTAGCCGTTGTGTAGCTGCTGGATCCTAGTAGCCTATTGCCTACCATATTTACTTTTTATAAATGACTTGACAAAAGTACAAGAAAAAGACCAACCTTGTTTACTTATTTGAGGACATTTAGATGTTTACTGGCTGTCCAGCGTTGCACAAGTAAATCAGAACTGCTCGTATTGGAGCTTATATACCGGAGATTTTAGATGCAAGCTGATATCATCCAATTCTTGTGGGTTTTTTTTGCTGATATCGGATCTATATATGGTATCAATATCAGATCGGGACACCCGTAGTATAAATTATTAAATATTTCATAAATATTTTAGTGTATATATTTTTAGTTCTGTCCTGTGTTGTTTTTTCCAGGTCGACATAGGCAAAAATGTCAATATCATTAAATCCATCCATCCATTTCCTACCCCTTGTCCCTTTTTCAGATGGAAGGCAGGTTACACCCTGGACAAGTGGCCACCTCATCGCAGGGCCAACACAGATAGACACACAACATTCACACTCACATTCACATACTCGGGCCAATTTATTTAATCATCTTGAATAATAGCCATGTAGAATATATCGATATCGGGGCTAGTATTAGCATCGGTGATACCACTCAAGATTTGTTTTATCGCCCACCTCTGATCACAACCTGTCAAAATCTCCCTAAACTTCTCCCAATCGTTTGTGCTCGTTTGTGCTGCAAAATTTGTAGTTTTTGCCGTTACAGTTTTTTAAGTTATTCAAAAAAATTTTTTTTGTTTTAATCACCTCAAACTTGCTTCAAACGTTTATGCTGCAAAAAATGTTTGTCTTACTATTATAATATTTAAGTAATTAGCATGTATTTAATGAGTTAATAATCAACAAGACCCCAACAATGTGAAAATATCCCCAAACTTGTCCCATTTGTTTGCGCTGCGTTTGTGATGCAAACATTTTTTGTGTAAGTATTATAGTTTTTTAAGTTATTAACAAATTATGATTTGTAACCAACCCCCATCTTCTCGAAATCTCCCCAAAACAGTTCCAATGATTTATGCTGCGCTTGTGTTGGTTTGTGCTGCAAACATTTTTTGGTCTAACTGTTGTATGTTTTAGGTTATTAACGTTTTATGGAGGTAGTTATTTATCATAATTAGTTTATGACTTAAAAAATATAAGAGTTAGAGCTGAAATATTTTCCGCACAAATGATTGGGACAAATTTGGGGAGATTTTGACCTGGTTGGAGAGCTGGTTATGACTAATAACACGTTAATACCATAACAATATATAAAACATCAATAACTTAAAAAAGAGTGTCTAAAGGTTTCAACAAGTCAAGACTGTTTTAAGAATATAATTAATATCATTTAAGACCATTTCATATTCATGCAGACAAAAAAATACAAATACAAATCAGAGGGCCAGAATGAATTGTGAGTACATGAATTCATTCACTGCTATTGCCTTCCCGTTTATGAGATTTTAGGAGAATTTTAGACATTTTAAGGCCCTAAATTCAAATTGTCAGATTTGAGACTTTTTAGATACTCTGTTAAAAAAACATAGTGGCACAAATTAAAATGTTTGCAGCACAAATGTAGCAAAAACAATTGGGACTGATTTTTGCGATTTTATGAAAGTGGGGAACTGGTTGTGAGTCCAACTACTTTGTGAATAACTTTAAAACTATAATAGTTAGACAAACCTGACTGGTTTGGTGAAATTTTAACTCAGTGGGGTTGCCAATTTTCACAAAGTTCTGATCACAAACAAGCACATTTTTAGCTTCTTGTCAACAGCAGTCAATATCAGAGTTTATTAACCTTGTTAAAGTTAAAGTAAAAGTACCACTGATAGTCACACACACACTAGGTGTGGTGAAATTACCCTCTGCATTTGACCCATCTCCTTGTTCCACCCCCTGGGAGGTGAGGGGAGCAGTGAGCAGCAACAGTGGCCACGCTCGGGAATCATTTTGGTGATTTAACCCCCTATTCCACGACCTCAGGGCCCAACTTTTTCACTACGGAGGAGCGCGGGGCCCACTCATATATTAACACTGGATTAGTCATCTTACTCTTGATTTTAATCTTATCAAAAAATTATAGTGCTAAAAAATATATAAACAAATTGATAAAGAGTAAAAAAAATCTAAATCTAATAATAAATAATTTATATGTTTCTTAAACTGTCAATAAAATTTAAGTGCAAATGAAAATACAGCTTCACCACCTAAGTCATCGTTTTTGCTTTATTTTAGCTCAGGACGTCATGTTTGTTTGATATTGTCATTACTGCCACAAGTGGTGGAAAAGTGTATTACAACTGAGTACCGTAGAAACAAATATTTTTTGTCAGCTGCCCCCTCGCAAACCAACAATGGGCCCAGGCCCTGTGGGTAAAGGCCTACTGAAATGAGATTTTCTTATTCAAACGCGGATAGCAGGTCCATTCTATGTGTCATACTTGATCATTTCGCGATATTGCCATATTTTTGCTGAAAGGATATAGTAGAGAACATCGACGATAAAGTTTGCAACTTTTGGTCGCTAACAGAAAAGCCCTGCTTTTACCGGAAGTCGCAGACGATGATGTCACCCGTTGATGGCTCCTCACATCCTCACATTGTTTTTAATGGGAGCCTCCAACAAAAAGAGCTATTCGGACTGAGAAAACGACAATTTCCCCATTAATTTGAGCGACAATGAAAGATTCGTGTTTGAGGATATTGATAGCGACGGACTAGAAAAAAATAAAATAAAAATCAAGTTAAGAAAAAAAAATGCGATTGCATTGGGACGGATTCAGATGTTTTTAGACACATTTATTTGGATAATTCTGGGAAATCCCTTATCTTTCTATTGTGTTGCTAGTGTTTTAGTGAGTTTAACAGTACCTGATAGTCGAAGGGGAGGGGTGTATCCACTGGTGTCTTGACGCCAGTGTCTCGGGGAAGTCGACATCAGCTTTATGGACGGCGCAAGCTCAGCTGATCTCCGGTAAGAAATGACTTTTTACCACAATTTTCCCACCGAAACCTGCTGGTTGACATTCGGTCGGAATCCATGTTCGCTTGACCGCTCTGATCCATAGTAAAGTTTCACTTCCGGGAATTTTAAACAAGGAATCACCGTGTGTTTGTGTGGCTAAAGGCTAAAGCTTCCCAACTCCATCTTTCTACTTTGACTTCTCCAATATTAATTGAACAAATTGCAAAAGATTCAGCAACACAGATCTCCAAAATACTGTGTAATTATGCGGTTAAAGCACACGACTTTTAGCTGTGTGTGTGTGCAGCGCTCATATTTCCTAACAGTCCGTGACGTCACGCGTACACGTCATCAGCGACGTTTTCAACAGGACACTTCGTGGGAAATTTAAAATTGCAATTTAGTAAACTACAAAGGCCGTATTGGCATGTGTTACAATGTTAATATTTCATCATTGATATATAAACTATCAGACTGCGTGGTGGGTAGTAGTGGAGTTCAGTAGGCCTTTAAGAAACACTGGTGTTTATAGTATTCCTTTCCAATTCTGCCGATGGCAATAAAATGTGTTACAAACTGTAAAATACATTTTTTGGTAGTAGTTTATCAATGTGACCAAAAGAAAGTTGTTTTAATGGCACTCACACTGGACATTGAGGGTGACCGTGGCATTGTAGCTGGTGCCAGACTTGGGGTCCAACGCCACGCACACCAGCTCTCTGTCCCACTTCCTGGCCCGGAGCGCAAAGGAGCTGTTGCTGTGATTGGCTCCTAATCTCCTGAGCTCAGACCTTTTATGAGGCGTGGTCATCACCTGACCACCTTTTGGAGAGACCACCCTCTGCGGCTCCCCGTTTAGGTACCAGGTCAGCAAGGGCGGGGCTTCGCGATCCCATCCGTCTGATTGACAGAGGAACCTGTGTGTCATGTTTTCTCTTAGTGTTACCGCCGCCCGATGATGTCCGTCAATTTTGGGGGCGGGTTCGACGGCACCTGTGGGAACAGGAAGTAGGAAAGTACAGTATTTATACTCAAGTGTGAATAAAATAAAGGGATTGTTGGAACATTTCAGAAGATTTTTGGCCTCAGATCCAATTTGATCCCAAGTATCAATCTGTAGTTTGACAATGGATTATAGAACTGAACATGTTTTATAACCGGTAACTAAAGTAATCACAATAAACATTTTGATTAAAGGCCTACTGAAACCCACTACTACCGACCATGCAATCTGATAGTTTATATATCAATGATGAAATATTAACATAGCAACACATGCCAATACAGCCTTTTTAGTTTACTAAATTGCAATTTAAAATTTCCCGGGAGTTTCTTGTTGAAAACGTCGCGGAATGATGACGTGTACGCGTGACGTCACGGACTGTAAGGAAATATTAGCGCTGCTCACACACACAGCTAAAAGTCGTCTGCTTTAACCGCATAATTACACAGTATTTTGGAGATCTGTGTTGCTGAATCTTTTGCAATTTGTTCAATTAATATTGGAGAAGTCAAAGTATAAAGATGCAGTTGGGAAGCTTTAGCCTTTAGCCACACAAACACATGGTGATTCCTTGTTTAAAATTCCCGGAGGTGAAGCTTTACAATGGATCAGAGCGGTCAAGCAAACATGGATCCCGTCCAAATGTCAAGCAGCAGTTTTCGGTGAGAAAATTGTGGTAAAAAGTCGCCACTTACCGGAGATCAGCTGAGCTTGTGCCGTCTATACAGCTGCCGTCGACTTCCCTCACACAATGGCCTCAAGACACCTTTCCGACTATCAGGTACTATTAAACTCACTAAAACACTAGCAACACAATAGGAAGATAAGGAATTTCCCAGAATTATCCTAGTAAATGTGTCTAAAAACATCGGAATCCGTCCCAATGCAATCGCCTTTTTTTTTTTACTTGATTTTTTTATTTATTTATTTTTTTTCTAGTCCGTCGCTATCAATATCCTCAAACACAAATCTTTCATCCTCGCTCAAATGAATGGGGAAATTGTCGTTTTCTCGGTCCGAATAGCTCTTTTTGTTGGAGTCCCATTAAAAACAATGTGAGGATGTGAGGAGCCATCAACGGGTGACGTCATCGTCTGCGACTTCCGGTAAAGGCAAGGCTTTTCTATTAGCGACCAAAAGTTGCAAACTTTATCGTCGATGTTCTCTACTAAATCCTTTCAGCAAAAATATGGCAATATCGCAAAATGATCAAGTATGACATATACAATGGACCTGCTATCCCCGTTTAAATAAGAAAATCTAATTTCAGTAGGCCTTTAAGCTTATTTTAGTAAATGTACAATTTGCTAATATTGTATGTTGCATTAAATGTGTGGTATTGAATTCTACATACAATATTTTTTAACAAAAATAAAGTGTCTAGAGCACAATAACTGGACAAAAACTACTATTGGCTCCCATTTAAATAATTAGGATTTGCCTTCAAAGCCTTCCTGCATCCAGAGACTCATTACCTGAGTTTGTAAACAATATCCAAAAATATTTTGTAGTTATTAAAACAGGATATTATCAATAAAATCACTTTAGTATTGTTTGTATACCAATACTACACTTGGTATCACTAGGATCGACATATGGATCGATCACCTCTACTTTTTTTTTAATTTTCCTGAAGGAACTCTCCTGAAGGACTCAATAAAGTACTATCTATCTATTTACATTGAAGCTTTAGTGGTTAGTTTCTTGTGTCGTCCTTCTCGGTTTGTGCTTAGTCAAGGACTAAAACCCCATGCAGTCACATGATTTGCTTTATTGGGTGAGAGCAATCTTTACCTGTGTAGGAGAAGGCCAGCGTGTGGAGAAACACAACAGCCCGATAGCCAGATGACCACCATCTCTTGCATGCATTGTCCATGCTAGCTCAGCATACACACTTCTACCTGCAGGGACAGACCACCACTTGTTGGAACACACAGCAGCGATGTGCGAGTCCCTACTGAAATATCGATACCAGATATTTATGCTCTAATAATATCGACTCTGAAATCAAAATATTTAGGCAGATTTTTTGTTTATTTAAACATTTTTAAGTGTATTTTATTTTCATTTTGAGAGCTTGTAATATTTTAGATCAGGGGTGTCTAAACTTTTTATACCAAGGGCCGCATACTGAAAAGTCAACAATGGGGGAGCCATTTTGCTTCTTTTTTTTATTTTATTTTATTTATTTTTTTAAATGTTTTATAAATGTAAAGACACAATTTTGTGTTATAGGTGACTAAGTATAATATTATTAATTATTAGTTTTAAAAAAAAAGTTAATCTGGGACGGTTTGGTAAGTAGGAATTGTTTTAGTTGTATTGTAAAACTTACAAACGTTTCTTTGCGTGATGAATGAAAAATCCATACAAGTAGAAAAGCTATGGATGACGAGAAGAGGAAACGACACTTGTGCCTACGGTTTAAAGCAGGGATCCCCAAACTACGAATCCGGCCCGCCAGCGTCCAAAATACGGCACACGGGAAGTCCCAAGTTAAATATTTTTTTTAAATCTGTCCTTTCTAATCCATTTTATACCACTCGGTGTCTCCTCGTCTGTTAAAAGAATTATGTATAAGTTATCACACAACTCTTATGCTTAAAGGCTGTTGCTATAGTTATTATCAATTGTGCTGAAGTTGTACTTTTCTATCTGTGCAAAGGCACACAACTTGTAATCTTCCATTGCAAGGTGTCTCGTATCAGCAGTTTGTTTCCAGACTCTGCCTGCTGACAGCCAAGGACGGACATCGAGTACCCCAACGCAGATAATACAGAGACAGGGCGAAATCACAATCAGTACATTTCCATTCTGAATAATAATGTATTGTGTCTACTGGGGCTGCTTGCATTACCCCTCCCTTCAGATGCAGCCTCATTGATGTTAGTATAAATAGAGGAGCACGTACCTTAGAGCAGTGTGTTTCAACCACAGTGCCACGGCACAGTAGTGTGCTGTGTGATACAGTCTGGTGTGCCGTGGGAGGTGATCTAATTTCACCTATTTTGGGTAAAAAATATTTTTTGAAAACCAGTAATTATAGTCTGCAAATGATGTGTTGTTGAGTGTCGGTGCAGTCTAGACCTCGGCAGAGTAACCGTGTAATACCCTTTCATATCAGTAGGTGGCAGCAGGTAGCTAATTAGCTAAAAGTGTATCTAATACTTAAACCAAAAATAAACAAAAGGGGAGTGCCCCTGAGAAAAGGCATTGAAGCTTAGAGAAGGCTATGCAGAACTAAACTAAAACTGAACTGGCTACAAAGTAAACAAAAACAGAATGCTGGACGACAGCAAAGACTTACTGTGAAGCAAAGACGGCGTCCACAATGTACATCCGAACATGACAAGACAATCGACAATGTCCCCACAAAGAAGGATAAAAACAACTGAAATGTTCTTGATTGCTAAAACAAAGTAGATACGGGAAATATCGTTCAAAAGAAGACATGAAACTCCGACAGGAAAATACCCCCCCAAAAAAGAGAAAAAGCCACCAAAATAAGAGCGCAAGACAAGAACTAAAACACTACACACAGGAAAACTGCAAAAAAACCCTCCAAATAAGTCACAGCGTAATGTGACAGGTCGTGACAGTACACCGACTTTGAGAGAAGAGCTATAGTGATGCATGCTTGGTTATGGTTTAAGTCATATCCAACAGTTGCGAGAACGACTTTTTACTGTCAACTGAGTTTCGTTTTTTTTATTAATTCTGCTGGTGGTGTGCCGCCAGATTTTTTCAACTCAAAAAATGTGCCTTGGCTCAAAAAAGGTTGAAAAACACTGCTTTAGAGCGTAGGGTGAAACTGAAACTGACTGTACAGCCCAATACGTCCCTCCTCAGGAGCAAAATTCAACTCTGTCTCTGCTCTATTTCTTTCTCCGTGTCTCATTTAATAGATAGTTTGGTGTTTGAACCTGATATGGTCGCTTAAGCAAATCATATTGTCTAAAAATGCATTTTTTTCATCGATGACGGGACATCATTGTGGCGCGAGCGTGCATCAAGTGCACACTTTTTCAGTCAATTAGTGTGCAAGATATATATATATATATATATATATATATATACAGTATATATATATATATATATGTACAAACCCTGTTTCCATATGAGTAAGGAAATTGTGTTGGATGTAAATATAAACGTAATACAACGATTTGCAAATCATTTTCAACCCATATTCAGTTGAATATGCTACAAAGACAAGATATTTGATGTTCAAAATGGTAAACATTTTTTTTGTGTGCAAATAATCATTAACTTTAGAATTTGATGCCAGCTACACGTGACAAAGAAGTTGGGAAAGGTGGCAATAAATACTGATAAAGTTGAGGAATGCTCATCAAACACTTATTTGGAACATCCCACAGGTGTGCAGGCTAATTGGGAACAGGTGGGTGCCATGATTGGGTACAAAAACAGCTTCCCAAAAAATGCTCAGTCTTTCACAAGAAAGGATGGGGCGAGGTACACCCCTTTGTCCACAACTGCGTGAGCAAATAGTCAAACAGTTTAAGAACAACGTTTCTTAAAGTGCAATTGTAAGAAATTTAGAGATTTCAAAATCTACGGTCCATATTATCATCAAAAGTTTCAGAGAATCTGGAGAAATCACTCCACGAAAGCGGCATAGCCGGAAACCAACATTGAATGACCGTGACCTTCGATCCTTCAGACAGCACTGTATCAAAAACTGACATCAATCTCTAAAGGATATCACCACATGGGCTCAGGAACACTTAAGAACACCACTGTCACTAAATACAGTTTGTCGCTATATCTGTAAGTGCAAGTTAAAGCTCTACTATGCAAAGCGAAAGCCATTTATCAACAACATCCAGAAACGCAGCCGGCTTCTCTGGGCCCGAGATCATCTAAGATAGACTGTTGCAAAGTGGAAAAGTGTTCTGTGGTCTGACGAGTCCACATTTCAAATTGTTTTTGGAAATATTCGACATTGTGTCATCCGGACCAAAGGGGAAGCGAATCATCCAGACTGTTATCGACGGAAAGTTCAAAAGCCAGCATCTGTGATGGTATGGGGGTGTATTAGTGCCCAAGGCATGGGTAGCTTACACATCTGTGAAGGCACCATTAATGCTGAAAGGTACATACAGGTTTTGGAACAACATATGCTGTCATCTAACCGCCGTCTTTTTCGTGGACGCTCCTGCTTATTTCAGCAAGACAATGCCAAGCCACGTGTTACAACAGTGTGGCTTCGTAAAAAAAAGAGTGTGGGTACTTTCCTGGCCCGCCTGCAGTCCAGACCTGTCTCCCATCGAAAATGTGTGGCGCATTATGAAGCGTAAAATACGACAGCGGAGACCTCGGACTGTTGTACGACTGAAGCTCTACATAAAACAAGAATGGGAAAGAATTCCACTTTCAAAGCTTCAACAATTAGTTTCCTCAGTTCCCAAACGTTTATTGAGTGTTGTTAAAAGAAAAGGTGATGTAACACAGTGGTGAACATGTCCTTTCCCAACTACTTTGGCACGTGTTGCAGCCATGAAATTCTAAGTTAATTATTATTTGCAAAGTTTATGAGTTTGAACATCAAATATCTTGTCTTTGTAGTGAATTCAACTGAATATGGGTTGAAAAGGATTTGCAAATCATTGTATTCCATTTATATTTACATCTAACACAATTTCCCAACTCATAAGGAAACGGGTTTTTTATGTATGTATGTACAGTGAATATACAGCCCAGCCCCCGGCCAAATTGTTTTAACCCGATGCGGCCTCCAAGTCAAAGCACTAAACAGAAGGAAATCATCATCGGCGGTCACTCGAAGCAAGTATGACGGTCCTCCTGGTAGGGGTGTATCCCTTTATGGAGGATGCCTGTGCGTGACTATGTTTAACGTGGTGAGACTGGTCCACAGACAGTCACCACACTATCCTTGACAGATCCGGGTCAGGGTCCAGTGGCATGGAGTCCAAGACGACTAGGGAACATTTTTTGCTGCAGCCTTTATCCGCCATCCCAGCCGTGATGAGGCTCCTGTTCCACCGTTGAGGTCTTGGGTTATTAATTCCCCATAACCGGGCCCACATGGATGTGGGGGTGCCTTCTTCTCACCATCGCAGCCGCTGAGGTCTTCACCGTATCCCTGGCTAGGGGGCAGTCAGGTACTAGGCCTTTGCCAAGGGCCACCTGAGGTCACAGTAGTAAAGGGGGTTAACCCCCTAGTGCCCCAAGACCACATAGCGGAGCCTCCACTGCCGGATGCACTTTAACGTCATGCCCAGGACACACAGAAGGAAATACCTTAGATGGCGCCATAGCACACCAGTGCCGTTGCTTATGAAAACTATTCGCATTATGGCTGTCAGCGAAGAGAAATCCATGGATTAGCCGCAGGGTTCAAAGTGTAGGAAAAAAGTAGCGGCCAGTAGTCTGGAATTTATGGTATTTCTGTCATCTTTGATTGCTATTGGAGCAGACACAAACACCGAGTTCGGTGACGGTTTTAAATACCCAGCACATGCGAAGCGTTCTCTCAGGGCGCCGCTCGGATGAAGGGGGGGAATAGAGGGGTGGGTCTTGCCCAGGATGCCATTTAAGCTAGAACCGCCTCTGACCAAGGACGCATCGTAAGCCTACGATGATGAGCAAGGAAATGGTCTTCACTAACTAGGCCTCAGGCGGGCGACGCTTGCTTTACTCGAGCAATCGAGGTCAACGCACATATGCCATGCCAGTACAGTACAGTACAGTACAGTACAGTACAGTACAGAGGCTTGTGCTTGAATGCATTTCATCATCTCACATGTGTTACCTCAGCTCTTTGTGCGGTCGCTGCTGTGATTCAGCCTGCTGGATCTCCATAGCAGCAGAGGAGCGAAGGACAGCGATGGGAGGCAGCCTTTCTGACTCAGTCGCTTTCCCATCTGTGTCCACTCTCACACACACACAAACACACGTACACACGCTCACACACACTCACACACACAAGGTTTCTACGGGCTACGGCGCCTCCAGTAGCAGCGTTCACCCTCTGCTGAAGCCAGCTGACTCAGGAAGTCACTGAGAGGAGAGTGGGAGGGAGGGAGAAAGAGGAGCAGGATGAGAAGATGAAGGGAAGACGGAGTGAAATTAGAGAGGATGTGAGGACGAGAGAGAGGGAAGATAGATTCAAATGGCGGTGGAGCAAACTGAATCTTAAAGACAGGTTTTTAATCCGAGCTCCATTATTTCAGACAGAAGCAGTTACGCACAAAGCACTGCAGCCCCAAAAGCTTGTGGTTAAAAAAAAAGGTGCAATGTTTCTTTAAGAGGATAAAAAAAAAAAATGAAGAGAAGATGGCATTTTTAGGGATGTTGAAAAAAAGTGTCATAATATTAATTTTTTAAACTAGAGTACAAAATACATCCTACGGATGTACTCCCGTCCAAAGGCACAACCCAGTAACTCAATTTTGGTCAAAACTGAGCTGATGATAATTTTGGAGTTCCTAGGTGATATGCTTTACATTAGTGTATGCGATATTGTAATTTGTTCCGTAAGTAAGCTGTTACGCGCATGGCAGGACCTAGCAACTACCACATAACCGCATAGATACAACAGAAAAACCTAGTATCTCAAGGGACCAATCGGAGCTTCTTTGTCAGTCGCCTTATTGTCTTTAATGAGACATTTTGTCACACCTGGGTGAAATATTGTCTGGGTTTTGTCTGGTTTCATGTTGTCTTGTCATTTCCTGTTTTATTTTGAAAGGTTAACTCTCCCTCTCGTTTCAAGTCACTTGCCCTTCCTCCTGTTTCACTGGTCTGATGTCTCTCCTGATTGCCTGATTGTGCCCACCTGTGTCACCCTCCCTCATGTGTATAAATGTCTGGTCTTCCTCTTGTCATGTGCCAGAGTATATTGTCTCGCTACGTGCCTCCAGCCTTGTCCACAGCCTTGAACCAAGTTTCGCTAAGTATTGCCTTGCCTTATTTATTGATTTTTTTTTTTCCTCTGAGAAAGAGTGATTTTGTTTGCTAAAGTTTTTGGTCAAGAATTTTGTGTCTAATTTCAGTGCTTTGCCTTCCTTTTTTCCCCTCCTCTTGGAACGCTTTAGTTTGTATTTTTCTCAACTTTTGCGCACTTTCTGTTAAAAGTTTCTTGTCTCCTCTGCGTGAGTGATTTACCTTTTTTTTAGCTAATCATAGATTGTTGTTGTTTTGTTATTAGATTCGTGTGTAATTTTGCTAGTGCCTTTTTCCTCCCTATGGAGTGATTTTCTGTTTATTGCGTTTTGCCTATATGTCTTTTGTTATCATAGATTTTATAGCCGCTTTGCTTTAATCACTATGTTCAAAGAGATTTCAAAGAAAACTATTAAATAGAGCCTGTGTCAATTGTCCCCCTTCTGCACCTGAGTCCTCATTCTCGCCAAGGTATAACACATTTGCACGAATGGGGGCCGACGGTCAACCTGATTATGTGATATTATGGCACGAGGGGATATTTGGAAGATTGGCCCAGGACGTTGCAAGCACCTTCATTAAATGTAATGTTCTTGATTCTTCCCCTTGCGTACTCTTTTGGGCAGATAACTGTGGAGGTCAAAATAAAAACTAGACGCTGTATACGGCTCTTGCCCAATGTGCAAATGCAGAATAGGGCCCACCCGAGATTGTGATAAAATATCTGGAGAAAGGGCACATGTTCATGAGAGCAGATTCAATCCATGGCTCAATCGGCAAGAAAATGAAAGCTCAAGAAAACATCTATACGTTTGATGACTTTGTAGATCTTTGTAAGACAGCATCAAGATAGATTGGTTTTCCTTTGTTTTCTCAAAATCAGCTGGAAGTGAGTTACTAGGTTTTGCCTTTGGACGGGAGTGTAATGACGTACCACAAAAACAACACAACCGACGGAGGTTAATTATGCAGGATTGAAAGACTTCAGCAGTGACCACTTAAAGGCCTACTGAAACCCACTACTACCGACCACGCAGTCTGATAGTTTATATATCAATGATGAAATATTAACATTGCAAAACATGCCAATACGGCCGGTTTAGTTTAATAAATTACAATTTTAAATTTCCCGCGGAGTTTCTTGTTGAAAACGTCGCAGAAAATGACGCATGTTTGTGACGTCGGTTGAGCGGATATTTTAGCCCAGCACCACTTACGGCTAAAAGTCGTCTCTTTTCATCGCATAATTACACAGTAATTTGGACATCTGTGTTGCTGAATCTTTTGCAATTTGTTCATTTAATAATGGAGACTATAAAGAAGAATGCTGTTGGTGGAAAGCGGTGGATTGCAGCTGCCCTTAGCAACCGAAACACAGCCGGTGTTTCTTTGTTTGTTGTGAAGCTTTAGGGAAAATGTTTCTCTACTACATGTCAACCAGCAGGTTTTTAAATGAGAAAATTGGGATATTAAGTCGTCTCTTACCGGAGACTTGAGCAGAGTTAGCATCCTCCTGCAGCAGCTGTCAAAAAGGCAGCTCTGATCTTGGCTCCTCCATTGGCTTCTCTCAGAGACACTGGCGGTCACCGCAGCCCTCCGACTTTCAGGTATGACTTTATAATCTCACTAAAACACTATTAACACAATAAGCAGATAAGGGATTTTCCAGAATTATCCTAGTAAATGTGTCTAATAACATCTGAATCGCTCCCACTGCACTCACCTTTTTTTCTTCTTTTTTTTTCTAGTGCTTCACTCTAACTTTCCTCATCTACAAATCTTTCATCCTCGCTCCAATTAATGGGGAAATCGTCGCTTTCTCGGTCCGAATCACTCTTGCTTCTGGTGGCTATGGTTATAAGCAATGTGAGGATGTGAGGAGCCCTACAACAGGTGACGTCACACGCACATCGTCTGCTACTTCCGCTACAGGCAAGGCTTTTTTATCAGCAACCAAAAGTTTCGAACCTTATCGTGGATGTTCTCTACTAAATCCTTTCAGTAAAAATATGGCAATATCGCAAAATGATCAAGTATGACATAAAATGGACCTGCTATCCCCGTTTAAATAAGAAAATCTCATTTCAGTAGGCCTTTAAGGTCAAACATGTCAACATTTGTCTTTCAAAACGTGGGAAATGATTTTAAAAAAAAAACAAGCTGTAATTTTTGTTGGACACATTTTGCTATTTTTGATACAGTATTTTTAGTTTTTTATTGTAAAGATTAATAAATACATTTTAATTTAATTCTTCATTTTAGCTTCTGTTTTTTCGATGAAGAATATTTGTGAAATATTTCTTCAAACTTATGATTAAAATTCAAAAAAAAAATTCTGGCAAATCTAGAAAATCTGTAGAATCAAATTTAAATCTTATTTCAAAGTCTTTTAAATTTCTTTTAAAATTTTTGTTCTGGAAAATCTAGAAGAAATAATGATTTGTCTTTGTTTGAAATAGAGCTTGTTCCGATTTTTGTTATATATTCCAACAAAGTGCAGATTGGATTTTAACCTATTTAAAACATGTCATCAAAATTCTAAAATTAATTTTAATCAGGAAAAATTACTAATAATGTTCCATAAATTATTTTTTTTAACTTTTTCAGAAAGATTTGAATTAGGTAGTTTTTCTCTTCATGTTTTTCGGTTGAATTTTGAATTTTAAAGAGTCGAAATTGAAGATAAACTATGTTTCAAAATTTCATTTTCATTTTTTTGTGTTTTCTCCTCTTTTAAACTGTTAAATTAAGTGTTTTTTCATCATTCATTTTCTACAAAAAACCTTCCGCATAAGGAAAAAAAATGTACGACGGAATGACAGACAGAAATACCCATTTGTTTTAATATATAGATTTATTTATTAAAGGTAAATTGAGCAAATTGGCTATTTCTGGCAATTTATTTAAGTGTGTATCAAACTGGTAGCCCTTCGCATTAATCAGTACCCAAGAAGTAGCTCTTGGTTTCAAAAAGGTTGGTGACCCCTGCACTAGGGCCAATTTAGTGTTGCCAATCAACCTATCCCCAGGTGCATGTCTTTGGATGTATCATTAAATGATATTTTTTTTTATTACATAACATAATAAAATTATACATTATAACACATTTTTAAACAATAACAATTTGAAAGGTTATGTCAATGCAAAATATATGTATATTTAATTATATAACATATATAAACCAATTTTAAATAGGTTACTAAAATGCCTCTTGGCTGCGGATGTATACTTTATGGCAGGGGTGTCCAAACTTTTTTCACTGAGGGCCGCACACAGAAATATTAAGGCATGCAGGGGCCATTTTGATATTCTTCATTTTCAAACCGTAACAAAATATATGGAATATTTTTTTTTTTTACCTTGAAGGCTCCCGGGGGCCACAAAGGGTCTAAGTCACTAACATGTTAAAAACAAGTCAAATTATTATTTGTTTTTTAATTATTTAACGCTTAGAGTTAATCTGTACAATACATAAACTTCGGGTTGATATCATGCCTTTTTTTGTTAAAGACAACTTTGTTTTTTTTTTATAATAGAACTGAAATATGCAGTATTTCCCCCACTGCCCAAAACATTCAGAAAGCAATGTTTGATGTGAATAATTACAGCTTTAAAAATATCAATAATGCAGGACACCATTGGTTTTAATTCATTAATCTTTTTAAGTAATCTCAGTGAAAAGATAAATAAAATATCATTAAATATATTTGGGATCCAAAAGGTGCCCCACTCTTAAAGTGATACATTTTTATTATTTTTTTTTTAACTTAAGTTACAAGATCAACTTCACATATATCCGTCGATTTTACGTTTAAACTTTTATTTTGTTTGTTTTTTATGCTCTTTTGTCAAATAAAACAATGTTTTGTATGGCAACCACACAATATATGCAATATTTTGCACATCAAACATTTTAAAGTGAAATATTTGAAATAATTGGAGCCTTGAATAGGTCAATAATTCATTACTAGTGTTAGATAGACTTTTTTTAATTATTTTTTTTTTGGGCGCAATGGCAAAAAAAAAGAAAAATTAAGATGGACAAAAGGAAAAAAAAAACAGCCAACTTTTTCTAGTTAGATTGCACCTCACTCCACTTTTTTTTATGTTTTTTTTTTTTGCAATAGCATTTCCACAATTGGGGCTTCACGGTGGCAGAGGGGTTAGTGCATCTGCCTCACAATACGAAGGTCCTGCAGTCCTGGGTTCAAATCCAGGCTCGGGATCTTTCTGTGTGGAGTTTGCATGTTCTCCCCGTGAATGTGTGGGTTCCCTCCGGGTACTCCGGCTTCCTCCCACTTCCAAAGACATGCACCTGGGGATAGGTTGATTGGCAACACTAAATTGGCCCTAGTGTGTGAATGTGAGTGTGAATGTTGTCTGTCTATCTGTGTTGGCCCTGCGATGAGGTGGCGACTTGTCCAGGGTGTACCCCGCCTTCCGCCCGATTGTAGCTGAGATAGGCGCCAGCGCCCCCCGCGACCCCGAAAGGGAATAAGCGGTAGAAAATGGATGGATGGATGGATTTCCACAATTGGCCCCCGGTCCGCACTTTGGACAGCCCTGCTTTATAGGATATAGCACTCTGTTGACACCTTATGGTCGTATAAATTACTGCAGCCTCTGCAGGAAAGCTCGACCCGGACGGAAATAACTGTTCTTGAACATGTTTTTATTTCATGTAATGCAATGTGTTTTATTTAACAAAAATATTAGTCCATTATTACAATAAAAAAAGCCCAATTCAAATTGATTAAACATCTGACAGCATGCATATAAGGCAGGGGTGTCAAACTCAAATACAGAGTGGGCCAAAATTAAAAACTGAACAAAGCAGCGGGCCAAGGTTGAACAAATTAACCTTTTAATAGGGACCCAAACGATTTTTGCATTGAATATTGAACAAGCAAGGCTTATATAACTTTACAGTGACATGCAAAATGGAGTTTCAAATAATAATAATAATAGTCAATGACACAACAAATAACATTTAAATAAAAATTTAATGCCTCTTTTCTATTTGCAGCCTTCTGAGGTAAATATCAAAATAAACCTTTTTCCACAGGCTACTAAGACATTTGAAAATAAAATAACAATAATGAATGACTCAAACATTGAAGCCTTGAAGCAGCAAGAGAACCTGCATGAATAAAACATGAATTATTGCGACACTGATTTGCTTTAACACTGAATATGGAACAAGCGATGCTTATATAACTTGGTGCAAAATCGACTTTCAAAAAAACAAGCGAAAAAACATCAATGTTGTATTAAATAAAATTTGAATAAAAAAATGTAATGCCTATTTTCTATTCGCAGCCTTCTGAGGCAAATATCAACATTAACTTTTTCCAGAGGATAATAAATTTGAAAATAAAATAACAATGAATAAATCAACCATTCAGTTTGTGACACACTGATCTAATCTGATGTGCCCAAGCTTGATGCCTGGCATCTTTTCTGGGATGCTAGTTCATTAATGTCGGGGCTCAGGTGGGCGGGGTTGGGTAGCGTCTCAGAAGAGGTTGTGCTGCATGGGGTTCTGGGTATTTGTTCTGTTGTGTTTATGTTGTGTTATTGTGCGGAAATGTGTTTGTCATTCTTGTTTGGTGTGGGTTCACAGTGTGGCGCATATTTGTAACAGTGTTAAAGTTGTTTATACGGCTGTTGACCAAGTATGATAAATGGGTTGTACTTGTATAGCGCTTTTCTACTTTCAAGGTACTCAAAGCACTTCAACATTTACCCATTCACAGGGAGCTGCCATGCAAGGCGCTAACCAGCACCCATCAGGAACAAGGGTGAAGTGTCTTGCTCAGGACATAACAGACGTGACGAGGTTGGTACTAGGTGGGGATTGAACCAGGGACCCTCGGGTTGCACACGGCCACTCTACCACTGCGCCAGGCCATCCCTACTTAGTATGTGTGTATGGAGGAAAGGTGGACGTGACAACAAGTTGTAGAGGACCCTAAAGGCAGTACCTTTAGGGCACGCCCTCAATAATGATGTCCGGGTGGAAATCCGGAGAAATTCGGGGGAATGGTTGACCCGGGAGACTTTTGAGAGGGGCACTGAAAATCGGGAGGGTTGGCAAGTGTGAGTATTAGCGGTGAATGCGGTGTTACGACGGCCCCGCCGCTGTATAATACCGGCGGGCCAGCTCTAATGTTAATTTGATATTGCCTCAAGGGCCAAATTAAACTACATGGCCCGCGAGCCAGAGTTTGACACCCATGGTGTATATTGTAGTGTCCCGGAAGAGTTAATGCTGCAAGGGGTTCTGGGTATTTTGTTTATGTTCTGTTACGGTGCGGATGTTCCCCGAAATGTGTTTGTCATTTTTGTTTGGTGTGAGTTCACAGAGTGGCGCGTATTTGTAACAGTGTTCAAGTTGTTTATACAGCCGCCCTTAGTGTGACCTGTATGGTTGTTGACCAAGTATGCCTTTCATTCACTCGTGTGTGTTTAAAAGCCGCATATATTATGTGATTAGGCCGGCACGCTGTTTGTATGGAGTAAAAGCGGACGTGACGACAGGTTGTAGAGAACGCTTTAAGGCACGCCCTCAATAATGTTGTCCGGGTGGAAATCGGTTGAAAGGTTTCCTCGGGAGATACTCGAGAAGGGCACTGAACTTCGGGAGTCTCCCGGGAAAATCGGGAGGGTTGGCAAGTATGAGTATTAGCGGTGAATGCGGTGTTATAATACCGGCGGGCAAGCACTAAGGTTAATTTGATATTGCCTCAAAGGCCAAATTAAATTACACGGCGGGCCAAATGTTATGTTAATTTGATATTGCCTCAAGGGGCCAAATTAATTTACAATTCGGCCCGCGGGCCAGAGTTTGACACCCATGATTTAAAGGATTATTTTGTCAATTTTTCCATACATGCAACACATAGAACTGGAGATATCACTTCTCTGTACTCTAGAGAACATTTCCAAGCCCAAGTGTGTGTGTTGAGGGAAAGATAGCAGAAAGACACACAAACATAACCATTTTTAAATTATTTCTTTATTTATATATATATTTATATATATATATATATTTATTCATCTTTGTTTGGTTGATATTCTTTTGTTGTTGCACTTTTAGTATTTTTGTAGTCAACAGAAATGAAAACTAAAACCAAAAACGACAACATAACTAAAGAGTGGAGCAGAGAGCTGGTTTGCGTAGAAGGAGAAGCTGAGATGAAGCACACACACGTTGAAGCAGAGACAAGGAGAAGAGTAGGATCAGTCTGGTTTGGGAAGCAGCTCTCTCCTCCCCACTCTGTCCGACTCATGTGCGGCGCTTCTCATTGGCCAGTCACTTCCTGTTTCCCCTCAGCCAAACTCCACCTTACAAATCTGACTTTGGCTTGACGCAAACATTAAAAAGCAGTATAATCTAATTATGTATATATATATATATTTTTTTTTTTCAGTCTTTTTAGGAAACAGGAAGTGATCGGATGCAAATGAGGAGCGCCAATGCAGCACGACAGCAACAATAGTTAGTTTGTAAAGCATACAGTAAGTCAACCGTGCAGTCTGGGATTGTGCAATTGGGTCAAACAAACATTTACACGTCCATCCGAGGGGTCTTGACTGCACCACAGTTTTTGTCATGAGGTGGTGGGGGTGTGGCAAGTACGGCATTGGAACTGGAAAAAAAATAACAGGATCAGGGGCTGGATACTTGTTTCAATGACGTCCATTTTCAATCCTGTCCAAGGTATTCATCTGCTGGATTCACTCCAGTTTCAGTCCAGAGTGTGTTTAAAAATGACCATCAATCCAGGAGCAAGATGGAAGGATCATAACAAATTAAGTGCAGAAATCCACGGAACAGGGTTTTTGTCAGTCTCCATTCTTGATGTTTTGGAGGATATGTCAACTTTTTTGGGGACGAGTTTTTATTCCCTTTGTGTCGGTTCACCCGCCCAAAGTCTGTAGCACCTAAAGCGACCCAGACAAAGCCCAAAACCTGACCCTGTTTAGCCTGCCACAACTATCCAAACGTAAACAGGCGGAACAGCAATAAGAACAATATCAAAGGAAATACTTTAAAAAGCAACAAAATAATTACTCAAGTGTCTTAATATAATAATATTAAAACAAATAAGAACAATCTTTTTTAAGACATAGAAAGAGCCCTGTCTCTCTTCTCTGTCCTTTTTTGGCAGGAAACTCACAAAGCGAAACATAAAAAGTGACCATAAAACATAAAAATGAAAAAAAAAAGACAAATTGAAATAGCGTTCTATACATGGCATCGCTGTACAAGGAAAAGGGAGCAAAAGTCTGGTAAAACTACCCACGATTCAAGAAACTGTCACAGATGTGAGTGGAGGTCGGAAAGAGGAGGTCATTAATACAAGGTGAGGGCCCAAAAAGACATCATGGAGGAAAAAGGGGGTGTGAGTCCAAAGTGCAGAGCAAAGTTCCTTTTGTTTGTCCTCTTTGCAACAAAGAACTATATTCTATCATAAGTCATTTCAATAAACCTTCTTTTACAGGAACAAGAGTAATAATATTGAGCATTATGTCTTAACATGGTCATTACTATTTGACAATAACATTTTAAATAACAAAAAAGAGGGAGGCGAACATAAGAAGAAAAAAAAAACGAGCTGGTTTTTGAACTGTGTGAGAACAACTCCAAAAAAGTGCCCAGCCGGGAATGATGTGCAGCAGTGTGTGCGCAGGAGGAGGAGGTGGGAATACACGACCGGATCCGTCACGTATTCATCTGCCCGGGATGGGAGACACTGAATGAAGAGAGGTATTTAAAAAAAAAAAGAAAATCCACTGGAAAGAAATGATTGTGCAGGAGATGCTGGCACTTTTGACCTTTTGAACCCTGAACACCCCGCCCTCCCCCACCACTTTGATGTCAACATCCACACAAGCTTTCTAAAGCAGAGAGACAAATGACGGTGGTTTGGCATGATGCTGCTAGACTCAAGTGGACAGGTCAGGATGCTTGACATGGACCTCTGTACTGTACATGGGATACACTGCATCCTGGAGGGGGAGGCAAGCACAACAACACAACATTCATGTAAGCTGCATGACAAACACACAATAATGCTTTAATAGTAACAACTTTCTGCACCATCAAAAAATTTACATTGGTAAAAAGTCTGCATTTACAAAGATAATGCTTAGTGTTAGTTTAGTCATTATCCTTGAATAAATATGCATTTTAGCTTAAGTCAATCATATTTTTATAACTAAAATAGGCACTGTTTAAAAGCGCACTATTTTGCATGTGTTGTGTTTCTGATGCTTCACTGATAATGTTATTGGTTTTTATAGTGAAGCTTTCATTATTTTGAATATTGGTTCATACTGTAGCACTTTAAGATTCAATGAAGTGGGTAATATTATTAATTAGAGATGTCCGATAATGGCTTTTTTGCCGATATTCCGATTTTGTCCAACTCTTAATTACCGATTCCGATATCAACCGATACCGACATATACAGTCGTAGAATCAACACATTATTATGACTAATATTGTTGTGATGCCCCGCTGGATGCATTAAACAATGTAACAAGATTTTCCAAGATAAATCAACTCAAGTTATGGAAAAAAATGCCAACATGGCACTGACATATTTATTATTGAAGTCACAAAGTGCAGATTTTTTTTTAACATGCATCAAAACAGCAGCTTGGAATTTAGGACATGCTCTCACTGAGAGAGCATGAGGAGCTTGAGGTGAGCGGGGAGTTTGAAGTGGGGGGATAGAGGGTAGCGGGGGGTGTATATTGTAGCGTCCCGGATGAGTTAGTGCTGCAAGGGATCCTGAGTATTTGTTCTGTTGTGTTACGGTGCGGATGTTCTCCCGAAATGTGTTTGTCATTCTTGTTTGGTGTGGGTTCACAATGTGGCGCATATTTGTAACATTGTTTAAGTTGTTTGTACCAGTGGTCCCCAACCACCGGGCCATAGAAGAATTTTTGATTCATTTTTATTAAAAAAAAAAAAAAAAAAAAAAAAATGTAATTTTTTTATTAAATCAACATAAAAACACAATATACACTTACAATTAGTGCACCAACCACAAACACCTCCCTTTTTCATGACAAAAACGTCCCTTTTTCATGACAAAGAAAAAATAAATAATTTTTTTTTAAAAAAGGACCCCCCCAACCCCCCTCCCCACCGGGCTGCGGGACAAATTATTAAGCGTTGACCGGTCCGCGGATACAAAAAGGTTGGGGACCACTGGTTTATACGACCACCCTCAGTGTGACCTCTATGGCTGTTGACCAAGTATGTGTATGTGAAAAGCCGTAGATATTATGTGCAAATGCAGTGCCTTTGAGGCACGCCCCCAATATTGTTGTCTGGCTGGAAATCGGGAGAAATTCGGGAGAACGGTTGCCCTGGGAGATTTTCGGGAAGGGCACTGAAATTCGGGAGTCTCCCGGGAAAATCGGGAGGAGTGGCAAGTATGACTGGGAGACACAACTGCTCTGTACTTCTCCCTCAACCGTGTGCCACTCCACACAGAAGCGTTTTAAAAAGTCATACATTTTACTTTTTAAAACAGATACCGATAATTTCCGATACTACATTTTAAAGCATTTATCGGCCGATATTATCGGAAATCTGTATTATTGATTATTTCAATCGGCTGTTGAGGTGTCCTTCTGTGTTCAGCGGTCCTTGAATGCAGTTTAAAAACACCTGTCTTCTATTCCCCGGAGTATAGAATGATCACTCTGTTTTGAGAGAGCAGAGCTTGTAGGTTCAATGTGCACAATTGAATATCTTAGTTGATCAGACAGTTTCAGTTCATTTCGAACATGCATTCAATACTTTTACAATATATTGCAGCACATATTTCCAGTTGTTTCATTACAGCACGTCAGAAAAGGAGTAGGAAAAAGCAGAGCTTATTTAATCCTACCCCTTTTCAGATCTTAGCAGTTTTATCCCATTTTATTGTTCTGTTTGTAACAGAAGAGTGAATAAATACATTCAATATACCTCAAGTAAGTAAACACATTAAATACATAATGAATATTAGACATATAAACATTCACAATAATTAAAGTTATTATAAATAAATAGTTAAGTAGTTTATGCTTCACCTCTGATATTAGTGTATCTCTTTTTTTTTTTAAAGGTTCAAGATGTTAATTTCTGTAAATTTCGTCATCGCCTTAGTCAACATGTATTTCATTAGTTATCGTCCCATCTTAACCTAGGGATGTGACGATATGAAAATGTCATATCTCGGTTATTGTCACCAAAATGATCAGTTATTATGTTTCACGGTATTGTTGAACGTACTCAAAGTACTTACACACTAATAATAAAGTTTTATTTAAAAAAATAAATACAATGAATAAATAGCCACACTAATATACTTTTATGGCAGAGGAAATTAATATGTTGTATAATAATATTGTTCTGGCTATTAAACAGTGTTCAAGTGTTTAAATATGTTTACAATCTTCTGTTTTAAATTAAATGTTTTAGTGTTTTTAATGAAGAAGAAAAAACGTGATATGGGTGCATCACATCCGGTTTATGTGACGTCACTCAAAGTCACTTTTTGTTGTCATTTTGCTTCGAGTCGGTCAATCTCTTTAAGAGAACACAGCTCGTAGGTTGAATGTGCACAAGTGAATATCTTAGTTGCTCAGACAGTAATACATTTATACAAGTTTAGATTGGACTATGTTCGTTTTTAATGGACAAAGATAAGTATTTTGTATTAATTTTAGCAATTAAGATAGCAAGCTCAAGCATGCTTCTGTAGTAAATGAGCGATGTCACACTTATATAAGTTTATCAAAGTGTTATTGATCAATTTTTAACGATCATTTTAATTGAAAAACGGTAATGTTAACCGTTTTACCACAGTTTATTGTTATAACACTAGATGCACTGCAAAAACTGAAATCTAAGTAAGAGTAAATATCTCAAATAAGGGTGATGTCTGCTTATTTTCTGTCTGATAAGATAATTCTTCTCACTAAGCAGATTTTAGGTTAGTGTTTTACTTGTTTTAAGGGTTTTGGTCCTAAATTATCTCAGTAAGATTTTACAGCTTGTTGCTGATATTTTATGACCTATATTGAGTAAAACATAGTGGAAACTAGAATATCAACTGTTGCAAAGCTGCATCATTAGCACTCACAAGTATAAAACTACTTTTTTAAAGTAAGAATTTCTTACTTAAAGCATGAAAAAAAAATCATGATGCCGAGCGCATATCATTATGTCAAGATAATGGCACTAGCATTTACCTAATTTAAGAATGTTTTTCAACATATTGAGCAAAAAGGTCTCATTTGTTTTTCTACCAAGAAAAGTGCACTTGTTATTAGTGAGAATATATGGTACTTATTTTAAGGTATTTTGGGGTTTATTGAGGTTAGCTAATTTTCCTTGTTTTGGGAGGTCTTGACAAGCCAAATGTTCTTGTTCTATTGGCAGATCATTGTCCTTAGTTCAAGTAAAACACCTAATTTTTGTATTTTTTTTTTTCTTGTTTTTGAACACTGACTTTTTGCAGTGTGACGCATACATTACAACTTGCATGTCTCCCGCCTAATTCATTAAGCTGTTCCAGCTTGCTTTTGATACAAATGGTGCGACTTCAAAATGATACTTTCAACTGTGTATTAATTTACCTCACATGCTTGGTAAAGCCTATCTATCGCTGTATCGACTCGTCAATTAAAAGGCAACGACGACTATTTTGAACCACTCGCCCAAAGAAAGGATTACGTACCATTGCTAGACTCCAGCCTGCTCCATGCTGTACTGCAGGTCAGGGGGCTTGTAGCTGAGGAGCATATCTGTGGTGCAGGAAGAAGGATAACAGGCTGCCGCATGGAGCTCCCCTTCAACGTCACACACTGCTTTAAAAAGATATTTCATTGCTGATCTGATTATTCCGGGTGGGGAAAAAAATCTTTAACGTTTTAGCTAATTGCGTTTTTGCTGCTGACCTGAATCTTCCCGCTGGCGCAGCTGCTGGCTTCCTGACAGTGACGTCTGGCTGAGAATGTCTGACATGCGAGCAGAACTTAGAGCCTTCCCAGCCAACAAGCTCATCCCAGACATGGGCTCAGTCTGGTCCTGGCAAGAGATGAACATTTTCTCAGACACAGGCACACGCTCATTTATAATTAATGTGCATTTTATGAAATCTGGAATGAGCAAAAGGCTGTTTTGGAATTCTGCATATTCCAACCAAGTTCAGCTTTACAGATAGTCCTCTGGTTACAATCAAGTTCTGTTCCTAAACAGTGTCGCTCAAATTGTAGACATAACCCATAAAGGTCATACAAAAAAATATTTGTTAAAAATATGAATTACAACAATTGAATGAAACAATAATAATAATAAAAAGAACAACTTCTAATGAAAACTACTTTTTAGGGACTTGTGTTTTTATCCAGTTCCATCTCAACGTCACACATTGCTTTCGTCAAGCACCCCTAAAACCAACAGCCAACTTCTGGCCTTCACTCTAAGAGCAGGGCTGTACAGTGCGAGCGTTTCAGTACTATTTATATAGGTTGTGCGAGTAATGGGGAAAAAAGTAGCACGTGTGCAAATACAGATTTTACCCAATAAAGTATTTATTTTTCCTAATATTTTCAGGCTGTGGTTGATCTATCTTCAACCTCTATTGTCACTCACTCTTCCTCGCTCTCACATTGGTTTTCCCCTGGTGAACCTGTTTGGTTTCAAATGCAACAGAGGCTGTTTTTTTAAATGTAAATACCGCAGACGATCACCCTCGTTTAATCGTAGCTGCCAAAATCATGAGCTCGATTCAAATTTGATTAATTGTGCAGCCCTAGGGTCTGAAGTAATATTGAACAACAAATCAATGACAAGTGACAAACTTGCCATCCAAACAATACCATGTTTGTTGACAAGAACATTCATCCAAGGAAGCACCTTCAATCTTTTTATTAAGCAGAGATAACAAACCAGTGAAAGATTCAAAAGAGTTGCCGTCAGGTCCAACAAAATACCTCTGCTAGCCTGCCAAGCTAACAAAACAGCTCAAGCTAAATGCCGAGCATGTATTCGCTGACGTCACACATCACTAGGCATCAGGCACCACATTTTAAAAGGCACATGCACACACAAACATATCTTAACTGCATTATGTCAGATATTTGAAGGTTATTTTAAGTAACTAATTAATTACTTTACCTAAATCAAAAAGTCATTTATTTAGTAATTCAATTACTTTTTTGGTAAAGTAACGAGTAACTATAATTAATGACTTTTTTAAAGTAATTTTCAGAACACAGCCTGTCACACAGCATTATGAAGCAGTTGGCAGGTTTGGTTTCCTGGCTAAAATCTTTGTATGTCCTAAAATAATGTTTACCTATAAAAACACTAATGTTAAAGGTCAATTATTTTCATCCTGCTGCCGAAGTTTAATCATGTCCGCTTAAACCAGAGCACTTTTTTTTTTTTTTTAAAGAAGATTGGAGATTGTTTGACTTTCTTGTATTCATTTTAAGGCTTTTTTCTTTTTTCTTATGTCAAAACACCTTTTAAGTTGGGTCCCAATATGCAAAACCTACTTTTCTTGTTAGTACCTGTTCTTGCGTATTTGGGATCCTCATCAGTCCCAAAAATGTTAAATCAAGGCATGGTGGAGATATTTAGTTACGTCCACGGATTTTTTTATTTATGGGTTGGTATATGGACCAGTTTTGATCCCTATCGCCCAGCCCTACACTCGTGTTAGCACTGTTTAGGTATGTTCTCGGCTTTTAACTGAGCGTTGCAGTATATATGTATGAGTGCACATGTGTACATTGTTTGAGTGTTAATAATGAACTTGCGATATTTAAAACATTTTATGACCTTTCATATTGCGCCTAATATTTCTCTTTGCTAGAACATTTTTTGTGCTACTAATGTTTTTTATTTAGTAGTACCGATGCCACTAGTGAATAAGCTAAGAAACAGCCCTAAAAAGCACTTTCCAGCACACACTGGCTAAGACCCTCAGTTCAATTTACCCCCGTAGTTGTCTTGCAGGCATTTCTACCCTTCTAAAATATTGTTTTGGCTAGTTAAGGGGGATTAACCACCTCTTTTTCTCCCAGATCTCCTTGTAAAAAGCACAAAATAAATAACCCTTCTAACACTCATGAGCATTATTATTATTAAGCATGAATAAGAGTCGCAACAGTCAAGCCTTGAATATTGGTGGGCGGATTTTTTTACAATTGTCATTTTCACTTTCATGGTTATGACTATCTTTTTTTTGGCACACTGATGCTCAGGAGACATAATGTACTGTAAAAAGTCAACTAAAAAGCATCTACTGTGTTTTCTCCAGTATAACTGTCTCACTCAAAGCAGACACCACACAGTGAAGCGGCAGCCGGCTGCCTCACACAGGGTGGCTTCTGTATCCTGCCACCGTGCGTGCTGTGATTATAGTCCTTGAGCCAATCTCTTGTATTAACAGAGCAAAATGTATGTTATCTATGGGAGTGCGTTCGTAACCCAAGAAACACCACGACCCCGGAGCATTGTAAAGCCAGGACCACTTGTACACTTAAACATGATGGTTCTTTTCAGTTTTCTGTGTATCGCGTGTTGAGTCACTCACATATGCGTCATCACATGTCTGGATGGTGTGGTGGCGCTGAAGTTGTCCTCGGGACCTGTACACATCTCTTTGCTGACTTCGTGAAAAGCTTAAACCGTTATGATCAGGCACCTCCATGGCTTGTCCTGCCGGTCTGCATTCTACATGTTCAGGGTCTGATACAAAAAAATAAAAAAATAAGTTGATGTGTGGACTAGCGCTGTCAAATGATTATTTCTTCAAAAACTGAATAATCACATTTTTTAATTTAGATTAATCATGATTAACCCCAGGTTATTACTCATTTGTATAGTTTAAATTAACATAAAAAACAGCCCAGTTTTAGGCATGCAGTATTATTGTGGGAATGTCAGAGGAACATTTTTTAAACATTTTTAATTTAATCATTTGCTCCAAAATTGTGAACAGTTATATCTTAAACAGGGGTTCTTAAACTTTTTTGATTGTGGGGCCCAATTTTTCCACTACAGAGCAGCCCTGGGCTCACTCCAATATATAATCAAATATATTGCAAAGGAAGGGACTCATACAAACTGATGAAAAATAAATGTACATAAAATTAAGCAGAGCTAAAATGAAAATATTCTAACTAAATCAAAAATAATTATGTTTCTTAAATAAGTGCAAAAAATTCCAGTGCAAATGAAAATAAAGCTTGATTACTTATGCAAAACCAACTTTTCTTACCTATTGGTACCTGCTGTTGTGGATTTGGTATCCCATTAGTCCCACAAATTTGAGATCAAACAGTGGAGGCACTGCGGATAGAGTTATAAAATAATCTAGCCTTCCTTCATACTTCTGCCAAACGAGCCATTTGGAATTTGCAAAACCTGTGACGTTTTTCACACAGATGACGTCAGCGGTTTAAATGTACTCAGAGGGCTTTGTGGGGGTCCGCCATGGTAGTCCGACACTGTAGTCCATAAACTCCTTTTTTGCAATCCGCTTGTTGTGGTGTGGACTGGCTTGTACATGCACATGCATCCCCCACTGTTGCCATTTATGATACAAAGTAGTGTATAGTTCAAACTTTGTCAGTAGGCCTGCTACGGAAGCGCTAAAAACTACAATAAAGATGTCGAGGAGGACACTGTCGAAGTGGAGCCACATAAATAAGCCACAAAATGACGCAACCTGGTGAGACAATCAAAAAACGGCTTGAAAAAGGTCTGTAAAACATAATCTATGCAACATTTTGACCAAGGAACACCATTACATGTTATGTAGACCACACGGAATTGTTCTACGTGTAGAAAAAAAAACATGATCTGACCCCTTTAAGTAATATTTTTCCACTGAAGAAACTTCTGACTTTAGCTCCAGAATGTATCTGCCAAAGTGGTGTAAAAGTGTATTACAACTGAGTACCGCTGCGGCCCATACGGACAACAACCTATTGTTAAGAAACCTCTGATGTAGAATAATATATAATAGAATAGACTTTATTGTCATTATACTTGCATATAACGAGATTAAGGACTCCAATTTAAGGTGCGGTAGTGGGAACAAATATGGGGTAAAAATAAATTACACAAGTGGTAATAAAAAAAACCTAACAATTGGAATAAACAGACTACTATCCAATAAAAATAATAAGCAATCCTGTACATTATACAAAACACTAGAGAAATACAAAATACTGTACACTATACAGAACAAGACAGGCGTGCCGGAGTAATAAATAACAATCAGCGTCGGACAAATTGCCCTCGAAGGGTAATGCTGCACAGTAGTGTATTAAGGTAGGATATTGTATAGATTGTATATCTAACGCAGTGGTTCTCAAATGGGGGTACGCGTACCCCTGGGGGTACTTGAAGGTATGCCAAGGGGTACGTGAGATTTTTTTTTTAAATATTCTAAAAATAGCAACAATTCAAAAATCCTTTATAAATATATTTATTGAATAATACTTTAACAAAATATTAATGTAAGTTCATAAACTGTGAAAAGAAATTCAACAATGCAATATTCAGTGTTGACAGCAAGATTTTTTGTGGACATGTTCCATAAATATTGATGTTAAAGATTTCGTTTTTGTGAAGAAATGTTTAGAATTAACTATTACAATCCCCAAAGTGCGCACTTTAAGTTGATGATTGCTTCTATGTGTAGAAATCTTTATTTATAATTGAATCACTTGTTTATTTTTCAACAAGTTTTTAGGTGTTTTTATATATATTTTTTCCAAATAGTTCAAGAAAGACCAATAAAAAATAGCAATATTTTGCACTGTTATACAATTTAATAAATCAGAAACTGATGACATAGTGCTGTATTTTATTTCTCTATCTCTTTTTTACAACCAAAAATGCTTTGCTCTGATTAGGGTGTACTTGAATTAAAAAAATGTTCACGGGGGTACATCACTGAAAAGAGGTTGAGAACCAGTGCTCTAACGTACCGTCTGGGTTTATTTTGAAGTTAAATTCGGCAGTAAACATACCAGTTAGAGTTTCCTCACTCTTTTGGCGCTGCTGTACGCATTGACCTGATCCCTCGCTGAACAACAACCTGCACCTCCTTTCAAGTAATTATCCATGGTTATCGTAAAATCGCATACAGTCAAAATAAATTGCGTGATTAATGCAATAATGTTTTTGATTAATCACATCAGTCAACTGGTTATTTTTGACATAATCTTAATTCTTGAGAAAATCACAGAATGTATTTAAATTAGTGATTTGTAAACTAACCTCGGGTTACTGGAGGACTGATGTATCCATGTCTGTGTGTTGGGGAGCTGTAGGTAGAGGTGCTGCCTCTCGGAGGACCCAGGAGCTCATGACCTTCTCCCGCTTTGGCCAGAAGGCCCTCGTGTGTGTGATGGTAACCAGATGGTGCCTCATCTTCCTCCATGCTCTCCGAATGGGCCAAGTTACGGCTAGGGACCTGTGCAGAGAGTTGCTGCTGCTGGATTTCTGGTGGTAGTATCTGGAGAAGGTGATGGTAGTGTTTGCCTCCTGAAGAGCCTTGGGGCGCCTGGGGATCCAAAGTCTCACCCTGGCTAAGCTGACGCAGAAGCAGCATCTCTTCGTATTCTGGTGCTGCATTCGTGGGCTGTGTTGAGGGTGCTGCGCAAGAGCGAGGCATCGGCCTCTTTAAAATTGCAGCCAGTTCATGGGGTGGTAGCCTGGGATCTGCGTGGCCTGTTAAAGAATGGCGGGGAGACAGGAGCCCCTGCAGAGTGGGCGTTACATGCTGTTGTGGGGGGCGGTAGTCCAATGGCGTCGGAGAGAGTAATGCTTGCTGTAGTGCTGATGGGGTGCCATAACCGCTGGGTCCCACTGTCCCACCCTGGAAACCTTCCAGGCCAGGTACATTGAGAGAGGCTCCCTGCATATAAGCGTTATAAGAGTTCACCAATCCAGGGGAGCCCCGGCTGGTTGAATCACCAGAAAAAAGGTGGGGATTGAACTGGGCCTGGTCATAGGCTGACGTGAAGCGTCCAAGGCTTCGACTGGAAGGACATTAAAAAAAAACAAGTTCATTTGCGACAGCTGGTATTATTTGAATCCATTTGTGTTATATAATGTGAAATAGATCACTACACTACTTCACACAGGAAAAAAGTATCAAAACGGATTCTTGACCAAGCTTTAGTCTTCACTGAAAGATGTATGGGCCTTTTTTAAATGAGACATTCTCTGAGTATTTATGTAAAGATGGCAGCACAATCTCTCAGTGAAGGCAGTACACAGATGTGAATGTCAGGGACACAATACTTCCTATTCAAACTACAATAACCTCTATGTGTGCTCCCATAGCACATGCTGTACATGCACTCACCGAATACAAGCGCAGTGGTTGTCATCTGCTTAATGTCCATGAGGCATTTTCACACACAGTTTTGTGACAGTTACTAAAATTCCTATCTTCACTCATATCTTAAAGTTCTACCCAAAGTGACAATGTTATGAAATGCTCAAATGTAGAAATTAAATGGAAATATCAACAAAGTTCCTCTGAAATTTGTTATACAGTAGATAAGGTTGTATTTTTCCCTCATTACTGTGAGAATTTTGAAGCATTAAAACCTGGGACAATCCAGGACTAGATGCAGTGTGCTCAATCAACCACCAGGAAGCATCTGTGAGCAGATAAGACTATCATCTCTATCTTTTGTATTTATCAGGTCTGTAGCCAGCACCCCCTGCACCGCGAAAGGGACAAGCGGTGGATAGATGGATGGATGGTAGTACATTCTTCAATCACACTTTTGAGTGAGGGATGCGGCAAAAACTTAACCCAGAACCACTGTAACATGTTCTGAAGTCAACATCGCGGACAATTGGCAGCGATGAATGGACAGGACAAATCATATCACCTGTGCGATTCTGCGTTGTCCGCACTCAACTGCTTCCCAAGAACTCTGTGTCCACATGGTGTTGACAAAAAGCTACTTTGCCTTTGTGCTCCGCCTTCTAATTCCACTTCCTGTAGCTGAATGGTCACCTGAATAAAACAGACACATGATTGGACACTGTTTAAATGTGTGGCACCTTGAGATTAAGATATGTTGATTGACAGTCTAAAAGTAACATGTCTTCCATCACTTGTTACTTCTGCAGTTTTATGCATTTTTATGTATAAAATATAAATAATCGCAAATCGAATCACAATCGCAGTTTGAAGAGTAAAATTGCAATTATTTTTTAAATAAAAATCTTGCAGCCCCAGTTTATGAAGTAGAGAGAAACATTTTTTTGATAAAGATCTAGAAAATGGATGTATGGATGGATGGCTCTTGAGCCTTATTAAAAATGAGAATTATATTAATCTATTATGGTGAACCATACATTACTTAACCATTTAAGATAACTTTATTTGTTGTTTATGTATCATCTATGTAATTGTCTATTTATTTACTGTTGTGTTACAAATTGAGTACCAATGTGTTCAAAACTGCTGTGATACAAAAAGCGGTACGATTAACTACTACTTAAATTACTACTTTTCAGACATGCTCTTATGAGAAACTGGAAATATGTAACGTATCATGTTGTAATTACATGCATTTTCAAAATAAACCTACACCATAACCATTATCACAAAGGGATTCAAACCAGAAAAAAAGTAAGACAAAGGCATGAGGATTATTACTTGCTGCTGCGGGACACCCTGAGCCATTGGGACAGAAGGGTGGACAGATGCTGACTGCTGATTGGTTGGTAGCGATACTCTTTGAAGTCCTGTGGGGGGTGGGCTACCACTTTGGCCCTGGTACAGTGAAGGAGAACCATGTTGATAGGGTACTGAAGATGGACCTAAGAGAAGAAGGACCAAAAAACACAATTTAAAACTTAGACTCAGACAAACTTTATTGATCCACAAGGGAAATTGTTCCACACAGTTATCACAGAAGTCAAAAGGAAAAAAGCTTTGGGATCTATTAAGTCTTTTTTAACTAACCCATTTTTTTTAAAAACATCTAAATGTTCTCCATAAGAACACAAGGTTGGTATTGTCTTCTATTTTTGTGAAGTCCTTGACAAAAAAATAAACATGGTGTGTTGGATCCAATATGGATTGAACTTTCACAGTATCATGTTAGACCCGCTCGACATCCATTGCTTTCCTCCTCTCCAAGGTTCTCATAGCCATCATTGTCACCGACGTCCCACTGGGTGTGAGTTTTCCTTGCCCTTATGTGGGCCTACCGAGGATGTCGTAGTGGTTTGTGTTGTGGTTTGTGCAGCCCTTTGAGACACTAGTGATTTAGGGCTATATAAGTAAACATTGATTGATTGATTGATTAATATTAGGAGTTAGCAGCTACAGAACAGCTAAGCACACAATAGCACCCATGCTAGACATACATAAGTGCCCTAAAGTGAATAATATTTTACTCTTAAACACAACATTTGTCAATATAAACAAGTATAAAATAATTATAGTTGCATATAGGGTTGTCCCAATACCAATATTTAGGTACCGGTATATATATCAATACTTTGTTACTTTTCAAAATAGAGGGAACTTCGCACATGTCTATATTGGCTTTATTTTAACCAAAATTGTTATAATACATAAACAAATGTTTCCCATTGCACCTAAAGAACAATTTTAAAAGGTTGAAATACAAGTTAAAAGGCGTTAAACACATTGGGCTTTTCTGGTTGCACTAAAAGAAAAATTTACAATATTAAATATAGTTTGCCATAATCAAGTAGTAGGTTAGAATACAATGAAAAGCTTTGTTGACATTATATTAAATGTTTCATGATTTATGGTTGGCACTCCGTCTGCGCTTTAAGAAAATAACAATTACTAGTAAATACTAAAAACAAAATTATGGAACAAAGTATACATATAAGCCATGTAGCAAGTAAAACACATTGTTATAGATAAAACACAAATAGTAGGAATCTGTTAGAAAATTCAGTCATTTCACTTGCATTAGTTGACACTAATTAGGTGGATTTAGCTCTGCTAATATTTGGCATCAATTCAAGCAGCTGTGTGCACATCTACGTATGTACATGTGCAGAACAGAGGAGCTGGTTAACTCATGAGAGTAGCATACAGTATGTGCATTTGCGAGAATGGCAACATGTTTGTTGGCTGAGTGACGTCAGTGAGTGAGTGGGCAAGTAAAGAGAGGTAGCTTGTGCACTGCTCAGTAGAGTGCTAAACGGGTGTGGTTGTGCACTGCAAAACAAATAATATAGCGATTGTCACGACTCGGTGGCTTCGTCGGTCTGGCCCGAAAGCAGAGCTTAACAGACCCATTGCCAGGTAAAGTGAAGGATGTTACCACCGACGAAAACATCGGCCCTGGAGGGAACATCTGCCCTGTGCTCCTTAACTACGGTCTGCATGGGAGCCGAACAGCTGGAAAGGTTTAACAACTACATTATTACCTGTCACTCTTTATAAATCCTTGTGCAGATCTGAATGATTATTATTTCAATGTTTACCTAAGTTTGAAGAAGGTGGTAATAATTTAATCTCACGTTTGGTGAGGCAATGTCACGTTTGGCAAGGCATGTTTTAAAGCAACACTTGCAGCGTGGCACCTCCCTGTTTAAAGCGTCACCTTTCCTTAGTTTAGAAGCCAAAATATCACCATATTGCGCTTCATGCACCTCTTATTAACCAGTAAAATTTCAATTTTTTGCCATTCTTACTCTCTACAATGTTATTGCTTGTATGCCCTTTGTGTGTGCGTTTTGACACACTCCACATCATGCGCGCCTTGGCTCTGTAGTCACCGTCGCACAGTAGCATAAACGGTACCGGTATTTTTCAAAAGGTAGTGTAGTACCGCGCTATGTTATTAGTACCGGTACACCGTACAACCCTAATTGCATATTACTTACAGATACAAAGTCTCCAAGGCAGAAGAAGCATATTGGAAAATATCTAGTATCAAACATGTCTGCATCATTCACCTTTTTTGTGTCGTGAGCTTGACGTCATTAATTATGGTGACCACTAAGTGGTGCCAAAAAAAACAATTACTACTCAACGTATAAAATTTCACATTGTTAATAATAATAATAATAATGGTTTAGGGTTTATCATGCCTTCTTTTTACCCAGGAAAGTCCAATTGAATCTACTTTGAAAGGGAGTTCTGCAAGATAACTATCGTTGTTTTGTGTCATTTCTTCTTTTATTAACGGTATGCTACAAAAAAATAAAACTAAGCATGATTAGTTCTGATATTGCATCGGCTCAATATGGGTAAATACTCACCTTGATACCCCTAATACATATGCACCTGAAACTAAACAACCAGGTTTTAAAAATCAGATATGTTGGAGGTAAGAGATGTACATTTTACCATGAATTGATTAACGTGGACCCCGACTTAAACAAGTTGAAAACCTTATTCGGGTCTTACCATTTAGTGGTAAATTGTACGGAATATGTACTGTACTGTGCAATCTACTAATAAAAGTTTCAATCAATCAATCAAAACAACTACAGTATGTATCCAGTAGTGGTGCACGATAATTATCTTATCGATTTAAGAAATGTTGACGAAACACAGATAATCATATGAAAAAGGTACTGATAACATTATTTTTTAAAAGCTCAAATGAGGCCAGATTACCCATACTGTGCTAAAGATGGGTTAGCGTGTACACATCAAGTGCTACTGCTACCTCACATAATGGAAATCTACAGGAAGAGTTTGTCAAAACCACAATTGTTAGATTCTTGCTTACCTACACTGAAATCTATATAATAATAATAGATATAAATAAGTTATCAGTATCGTTCTTGTGAAACCGGAAGCTATCGGTATCGGCTGAATAAAAGAAATATAGTGCATACCTAGTATCCAGTGAATTGCATGTTCTCTTAGTGAGCAGTTTATTTTTGGACATTCATATCTGTGTATTGGACATTCACAGAAAAATCTCAAGTATTTCTCGGAGTGGTCCAATTAATGTTTTTTTTGGGAGTGCCAATACCAAAACGCCATACCGACAAAAGCAGGGGAATCAACACTATTCGCATTAGATTTCCCTTGCAGCCATCTGCAAATGTGACCCAAAAAAAACTCATTTAATATATAGTTTGGACAAGATTAAAGCATTTTCACTGGTAATTACACTTCACCATCGTATGGCCATTCTACAAGTGTAATTAGAGTATGATTACTTACCGTGCCCTTGCATCATGCCCACTGAGCCAGGCGGAGAACTCTGGTTTGGCTGACTGAAGAGGTGGTTGCTGGGATGTGTTGGCGGAGGACTGGATGGTTGGATATGCAACCTGAGAGAGGGCGGCAGAGCCAGTAGGAGAAAAGAGAGATATGGCAGCAATATAACACTCGTACTCAAGGGTACTAAGTCAAGGTACCGTAATTGTAGAACCACAGAATGTGCATTTTTGTGTAAATCATACCTTTGGAGCTGGTGGGTTAGGTGACTGGGCTGGCTCTCTCCATGGCCTAAAGACAGACCCTGTAGAGAATACCTTTATATTAATAAATGAGTTTGGTTTTTGACTAAAAATACATCAACACAAGGACAGATGCTCCCATCTAAATAACTTGCAACAATTTTACATGTTTTGAATAACCCACACATAATATACCAATACAAAGGTAATGTAATAATCACAACATGCATATACCTGGATTTGCTGGTGGAGGATTTGTTGCTCTTGCTGGTAAAGCACATGCTGTTGCTGGGTGTGCTCTAGGAGCCGGTTATCTTGCTGAATCGCATACATTTTCTGAAGCTGTTCACACTCCTGTAAAAGATTCATACTGTAATTCTCCCCTATGTACAGCCAAGCCATCTTATTCGAGTTAAATAAAGGCATGCTGGAATTTCAAAATATGTGACTGTATTTCTAGAAAGGAGAAATATTACAATGGATGTTTTTTGGTATCTTACTGTATGCCAATTACAACATAGCATGTTAAGGTAAGGTAACCTCTTTGATCTATTTTTCCGCCTCACAGACTATCATTAGCAAAATAAAGTACAAGTTTAAAGTTTTAAATATATGACATATTTAAAATAAAAAAATCTGCTTCCAATGTGATGTGACAGATTTTGAAAGAATACATTGTATTGTTGGTATGAGAAGCTTGTTTCCTGTTAAATTAATTTTCAGGCCTCACCACAGAATCACAAAGAGGCTGTTTGAAACATTTACATTGATGCCTAGAGGGTGCTAACGTTCCAATAAATTTTACGCAACATATCTGCCTTCTCACAGCTTTTCGCACTTAATGACGCACACTGTGCACACACGTAACTCATGCACGCGCATTAGCTTTGGGTGTTGTTAGCTAATAATAGCGATTTGGACAGCTTGTGTTAGCAGTCATTCGATATATATTTTATCATAACATGATAACGTAAGAGGGTGAGTGACCGCCGTAAACACCAATCATTTTTTTCGGGCAACAAAAGTTTTTATTGCATAAACTTAGCAATGGTGAAAAATATTGACAGCTTTAAAACAAATGTGTTCTTTTAAACCAGTAAGTATATCATAGGCTAGCCAGTGGTGTTCTTGTTATAAATGTAACTGTGAGCAATTGGCAAACAGCACTCTAAATAATTTGATTACAAAGTCTTGGTCTGTGTCCACTTATACAGAACAGAAAACACACGGACATATTCTTATTTGTCCATCTACCACAGCAAACAGAAAACACTGTTCCCTCTAAGAAAGAACAAAATTGCCATTTTACCACATTTCCACACATGTGTTACTTGAAGTAGAATTGGAGGTAAACTTCTTGAAAATGTGCTCATAATGCTGACTTAAACGCAGACATGAAGAGGTGAGGAATAGGACTCATTACCAGTGATGCACAGAAATGTGTTAAACCAGTGAATGAACAATAGTATGATTGGAACATAACACCACCACTAATGTCCAAAAAACATCAATTGTGTCAGTGTCTCGTCTTTCATGTGCAACAAAAATCAAGATAAAGAACAACAATTTAATCACGTAAAAAAAAAATTACAGACTATAATCAGCCATTTTTTTTCAAAACAAATAGAGTGGCCTACTACTTTTGTATTTCATAAAAATTGAGAAACGAGTAAACAACTGAAGAACAAACAAATGAATATATACAGTATATATATATATACACACACACACAGTGTCTCAAAGGCATACAGAAACGTGTCATGAATAGTGCCGTTTCGATTTATGCTGCCGATTCCAATCATCAATGTGTGAGATTGGCTGATTACTAATCACATGTATTATTTGTAAATCTTAATCACAATTATAATCAGGTAAAAAATGTAGGACAACAGTGCAACATTTTCAACACAGTGGTACCTCAACTAATGAGTACCAAAACATATGAGTATTTTAAAATCCGAGTTGTCTCTCGGCTCTTTGTTATGCTTTGGGTTGCCAGCGTGATTTAAGTTACAAGCCTCCCACCGCTTATGAGTATAACTATTGCCAGAATGAATCATTCAGTATCAAACCCATTAAGAATGTTTTTCAAGACCAGCACTGTGGAAATGTGTCATATTCTTACCAAGGACAAAGCATGAAGGGGATAGGAAAACATTTGCAGTAAAATTTCATATGAAGCACCTTGTCATTCATTAATTGACATTTTACGTGTGGTTCTTCTTGCAAAACAGATTCTGTCGCCCTACACACAGTGTATGATCTGCGCATAGGGAGATACATCCCTGTTTGGTGGGGCCCAGATCCAATTCATTTTACTTAATTTCAATGGGCGACACGGATTTGAGATACGAGTGTTTTGAGTCAAGAGAACAGTCATTGCACCAATTAAGCGCTTACGTTGAGGTACTGGGGGCTATATATAAAAATAAAAATAAATTGATTCACATTCAAATCACCATGCTTATTTATTCCGATCCCAGATCAATTGATAATTTACAAAAATCAATTACAGATTTTTACAACTTTTTAGGGGATAAAATGTGTTTAGGCCCTTTCAGCATTTACTCCGAATCAACTTTATTGGTCCAGTATGTTTAACACAAAGGTAATTTGACTTGGTAGACGGTGCTGTCTTTGTTCTATGTAAGAAATAGAGAGAAAATCACTGCGGACAGCCGTAGTTCACTGCATGTATTAGTCATATATAAACAGTAACCTGTAACCTGTTTTAAAAAGGTTTTATTATCATTTTTACTTCAAATAATATATTGCGAGAATCAATTGAGTCAAATCATTACCTCAAAAATCGGAATTGAATCCTTGCAAGATTCACATCCCTATTATGTGCTACTGCATTTCCTTGGTGTTTGTTACATTTTTTTTTTTTTTTAGAGAAACAAAGATTTTAAAAAAACAATTACAAAACAGAAGCAAAAAAAAGTCTGCCAATGTCAGAGACTTATTCTCTGACAGAACAAAAAGACAAAAATTATTTTGTAAAAAAATGTAATTGATGGAGCCATCATCGATCATTTACTGATAATACACGCTGTGTCAACACTAATATATTGATCAAGCCACCTTCCACTTACGTGTACACCTGGCCACTTCTCAGCAACAGGGTAATGTTGTATTAGCCTTTGCTAGACTCATAATTATCAATGTGCTAGTTTCCTGTTAATACTAGCTTAATTACAGCTGTAATGCAGCTCCATCTAAACTTCTTAAAGTTTACTTAACACTTAATAATTGTGTTCGTTTTAAGATATGTTAACGGCCAGTTTAGCGAATATCATGCATTCTTGTTTGCTTCTGCTTACTCTGTGGGTAACATGTATAGCCCCGCCCTACAGTGATAAGTGTAATAGTAAGAAAATACAGTTTATTCTCTGCAATGGATGTGATGATTATTACCTTAGGGGTGCAGCTACGCTGCGTATATAAGTACACAGTTAGCAGTTGCACCTCTGTCAGGCTGTGGACAAAAAATAAAAGTACCGGTACCAACCAGAAGTGATCGTTTTTTGTCAAATGTATTGAAAGGCATTAATCAGGCAATACCGGAAATGTGACGATAAGGCCGATCGATCGGCGCATCCCTAGTATGTATCAATGTATTTTGTCTCCAAAAATACATATATTCTACCTTTTCTCAAACATTCATTGTCACAGGGTGTCCAAAGGTAGAGTACCTGCTGAAGTTGCTTAAGGAGGCCATTCTCTAGATGCATTTTGAAGGCCTGAATGGTAGCAGCACCATCAGAGAAGCGTCTGACAGGTGAGAAGCGTTCCATGGGAAGATGAAGGGTGTTGCAATCTTTATAACTGGATCTGAAGAGAGAAACACAGGGAACAAACATACAAACCAAAACAAGACAATGTCGCACATGGAAATAGACATGAGACACAAACAAACCAAGAGAGACGATGACACATTCAGTCACACAAAGAAGACAAACAGACACATGACAAAGATTAGGTACAACTCACAACATCAAACCTGGTTACAAAAAATATATATTTGGGTGAGTTTATGTCATCTTAAGGTATCAACAATAGTTAATAAGTAATACAAATTTACACAATGTGATGCAGGCCTATCATAGTTTGGTTGAAAAAATTCACATCAAGCAAGTTTCTTGGAGTCAGTTGGATATCAAATTATCAAACTTAGTATTCAACTTTACGTATATACAGGATGACTCAACTGCAGCAAGTTGTGCCCATTACTGCATCAAAACAATACACACCCACACAAAAATAACGTGAAAATGGACAACTCAGCTAATGGGTCTGGCTACACAGTCTAAAACCTGAGGAAATGTCTGTCACATACCTTCAATCAAGGGTTTCAGCTGGTTAAATGCTGTTGTGGCGGTACTATGCCTACCACTCATCGCATTTCCTCCACCACCATTGGAAAAAAAAAACTCCTTTCTTTAAAAGGTGCAATTATCTTGAACATTTTTTTTATTACGTCTTAAGTTAATTTTTCCTATATTTTAATCTATGGGTTTCATTGTGTCTGTGCATAATACAGCTCGGAGTGGGTGTGTCCCCTCACCGGGTGTGTGTGTCAGGGGCCCAGCCCACCCTCTGGCGGTGGCCTTGTGACCGCTGGGGCTCTGCAGAGGGATCGCCATGCGATGTGCTCATGAGTGCGTGCGTCGTGTGCCGCTTGCAGCGGTTCGCCAGGTACCTGGGCCGCAGGGAGGGGGGGGACGGGGTGAGGGTGGGAGACAGGAAGCAGTGCTGGTCAGCTCACTGCCCTTATTTGCTACTCCAGACAGGGGGAAAGCCCACCCATTTCCACCACTGCCAAAAGGGGGGCGTCACTACATCCAATTGTATGAAAAATAAACTGGAGATTTGTTTTAGAGCTTATTGTTATCCCACATCACCCCAACATTAAAATTAAGGATTTTTCACCTACTGGCTTTGCAAGGGTTAAAGTGAGCAAAGCTGAGTGAGGAAGAGAAATCAAAGAAAGAGGCGGACAACTGGGTTTTTGTTGGCTGAGTTGAGAGCCAGAGAGGAAGGCACAACGGTAAAAGGAGGAGAGATGGTGGTGTACACCAAAGCAGAGAGGCCCGCACCCGTGGGAAAGAGCACAGCAACCTAAAGGCGCACCCTCCCAGCAACCCAGGACACCAGAAAAATATACAGTAGGTGCTGTCTTTAGACGGCTTGTTGAGTTTCTTTTTGACCAATATTTCAACACTAACATTCAAAACGCGTAACAGTCACCTGTTTTCACACGTAACAGGTGCCACACCATCTTGTTTTGGACAGCACCTCTGTATAAAATATCCCACCACCAAAAATGGTCACAGTTGATTACCTCTGTACTGCTTCTTGATCTGGTTCACCATCTGATCCCTCTTCATCCACCGGAGCGACAGCAGGTATTGGGTGCTTAAAGAAGAAGAAAATTATCCTTAAAATTCATGACTATCAACAATAAAGGCAGAAGACTTACATTTCTGAGACAATTTGAAATGCAAGTGTCGTAAACAACACTTTCATATCCCCTCCAGGCCAAATTTTGTTGGACAATCTATTGTCCAAAAATTATTTCTGATAAACGATATTACTGTAATTATTATTTTGAGACCAAATTAAGCACTAATGTTACCATAATATGTAATACTAACCCTTTAAAAAACAATATACTTTTATTTCTCCTTAACATTTTTTACCATTGTAATTGGAAGGTCAAAACTTTTAATTATCTTAAATAAGTAAACAAACAAAAATAGAATTTAACTCTCAATCTCTGTTAGCAAAAATTGCACTTCAAAAAATATTGAAAATCTTGAAGTGCAGTTTTTTCCCTAGTTGGAAACACTGTCGAGTGGTTTGTTTTACTGTCTTTTTTTGTTGCTATCACACAAATTCGGCAAAATGTCTACTTTTTAATTTGTTTTAAAGACAAAATATTTGGCTTTGTAATCAATGTCTTTTTTCCTGACTTTTGTTACCTTACAGTGCTTTTTATTAAACACTAATAACAAAAATAATGAAAAAAGTAACACCTCGAAGAGCATGGCTCTGTCCATGCATCGGGTGTGTGTGTTAAGCTAGTGGTCCTGCATCCACCCTCAAAGACAAATATTATGGATGACAGACAAGAGGGGTCATTGCACCCATTTATTTCTATTGAAAGCGATGCAATGTGAACCCTTGTGCAGCTTGTTTGAAAGCCAGAAAGCAAGAAAAACAAAAGAGGCAATTTATCAATGCCGGCAAAATTATCGGATTCCTTTTCATTTATTGTTCGATTGATTTATCAGCCCAAGTCGGTAGTAGACGGTACTGTATATGTACCTTAACATATTACTTACTTTTTACATATACACTAACTGAAATTAATCAGAAACCATGCCTTTATAAATATATATTATACAGTTCTGATTGACTTGAACTGCTAGGAACAAAATTTGAATTGGATTCCTGGTGGTATACAATAATATATACTGTATATATATATGTATAGCCCCGCCCTACAGTGATAAGTGTAATAGTAAGAAAATACAGTTTATTCTCTGCAATGGATGTGACGATTATTACCTTAGGGGTGCAGCTACACTGTGTATGAAAGTGCACAGTTAGCAGCTGCACCTCTGTCAGGCTGTGGACAAAAAATAAAAGTACCGGTACCAACCAGAAGTGATCGTTTTTTGTCAAATGTATTGAAAGTCAATAATCAGGCAATCCAGGAAATGTGACGATAACGCCGATCGATCGGTGCATTCCTAGTATGTATTAATGTGTTTGTATACATACATATATATATATATATATATATATATATATATATATATATATATATATATATATATATATATATGTATGTATATATACACACACACATATACACATATATATATATATATATATATATATATATATATATATATATATATATATACACACACATATATATATACACACACACACATATAATATATGTATGTTATCACTCACTGGACTGGTAACAAGTGGTGATGGACCCCGGGGCCTCTTCAAAAGTTGAGCATGTAGTTGGATATTGGCACCACCATCTGAAGCTCGTCGACCCAGTGGTCCCATGCCATTGAGTAACTGCAGAGTGGGTGGTTGCAACAAAGACTGCTCCTGAAATAAACAAGAACATTAATCAAGTGATATTTAGTCCTGGCACATAAACTGCAATATTGAGGATTCATAACCAGTTATAGAGGACTAGACCTACATGACCATACCTTGTACTCCAACTGTTGTGTGGGCTGTAGGCTTTGGGTTGGCATGAGAGTGTGCATTTGTCCCATTGCTGGCGAGAGTTGAGGAAAAGGGGGCTGAGGCACTGCTCCACGAGGAAAACCCGATGGCAATTTCTGAAGGTCCTCCTGCATCGCTGTCCTACGAAAAAAAGGTAAAAAAATATTAGTGAGCGGGTTTTTAATAGCAGTTTCTTAGCATCGTACCAAGCTCTGATTGCTCTGAAAAAGTCATGGTAGCCCAAAGAAAGACACTTGTTAAAAATAATCTAAACTGCCACACAGAACAAGACAGGTAATAATTCGAAGTTAGAAAGTGCTTGTCAATATCTGAAGTCTGAAGAAATATCAGTTTTTGAGTTACCTTTGGTCTGGTACCCCCACAGTGTGCCGCCTCATTGAGAGGTAACGAGCCATAGCTTCAGGAGATGGCTCTTCACCTTCATCACTGTCCAGTGCCATGGTGCCCTCAGGCTAAGCAAAAACACAGTTTATTGGTTAAGGGCACTGTCGCACGAAATTATTTGTACCGTGCCTAACTTGGCTGTGATTCCCCCTTCCTTTTCTCAGTCCTCGTTGCGCATACTTGCCTTGGCCCGTTTTTGTGCAACATAATTGCTGCGTTACAGAAATGTTCTTTATTTATTGCATTATTTTAGGTCATTTTGATTATTTCCTTGGTGCAAAGTCAAAGCTGTCAATTATTTGCGATGGCATTAATGAAATAACACGTCTTTATTATGGACACAAATGTTTTGACATTCAGATTATTGAGTTTTATTATTGTTTTAGGAAATGTGACACTTATCATTCAACTGAATGAAATAAAGTGTACCAAACTTGTGTGGATCTCTGAGCCCTCACACTAATTTTAGAACCATCTACATGACTTTTTAAAATATATTTAAACAATAGATATTTGGACGTTTGTCTATCGATTCAGAATACTCCATGTTTCAATTGTAATGCATCTAATAATTGATCATTTCTCCTAGCCACTTTCTTTTATTCATTGTTAGTTCTTAACTATCTGAACAATTATATGATGCAAATGAGTGATCTCTCTGGCTCTCAACGAAGGCGAACGCCTCCCTTCCCTCTCCTGCTTTTGCTTCTTTGTCTCGTCTTAACTTTCTAAGAGCCTCTTTTTTGTTCTGAAATCTAAAACATGGAATTGATAAACTGGTCTCAATGCAATAGACAAGATATTCTCGATGAGAAGCTCATCGCCTGTCCTGACAGAACGTTTGCTGCCAATTACATGATAGACTTGAGGGAGAAGCGGGGGGTTGTGTGCCTGGTGATGCTTTCCTTCAAAGACATTGAAGACGCCTATCTATTTGAAACCACGGTACCAGGTCATCTGCTGATTGGATTGAGCATTGCTCTGGTCATCGACAAATCCCAAAGGCTGCCTGTCAAGATTGATGGGATGGGCAGGGCAGTGGGCACTCAGACTTTGGCGATTTCTGAACAGAATCGCAAACTGGATAACATCTTGGAGAAGCTTTCTGCTATGCGAGGCGAAATTATGATCAATTTCAGAGACAGAATGAACAACTACAACAGACATACCTACTGGAATGGGCATGCTTGCATTAACTAAAACAGTCCTTATCTACAACTCAGCTCGCTCTGCACGGGCTTTGGCAGGGTTACTCTGTAAGCACACAAAGTGAGACCATTGCCGCAAAAGATTCTTTGAAATCCCTTCCTTCGAGGATACCTACGAAGTCTTTTACTGTATTGAGCAGACCTCGAAAGCCTTTATAGCAAGCAGCTGTGTTAATGCAAATGTCCCCCTGGGGAAGGAGGCAAAAGGCTGTGACGCTGAACGGAGTGACTTCCAGGCTTGTGGACACAGGCAACAATGGACTAATACGCCCCAACTTCCATCCCACACCTTCGCCGCTTCCACAGTCTGAATGACGACAAGTGGCACCCATGGAAGCTGCAATTTCAGGCCGGACGGCCCCTGCCCCATTTCAAGTCAAAAGTTTTGCACGTAGTAATATGTGCTCATATTGTTTCCTTGTCTCAAATGGTCGCCCCCACCCCTCCCACCCGCTAGGTAGGAACCCATCAGTCTTCCTGTTCTGTCTATCCTTGTATATATAATCTTGGACCAGTTGTACTGAAAACACATTTCATTGTACATTTGAAGTGCAATGACAAAGTCTTATTCTATATTATTCAACTTACCTCAACAATCTGGTTCTCTGGGTTGATGAGCTGAACATGAGGAACAGTTATGCTAACTGGATTACCCTGTGGATCCAACTAGGAAAAGAAACACAGGCAGACACAAAAAGGTCAGGTCAGGATTGCACTCATATTTGAAACAATCCTCTTACAGTAGTGGGATTGGCACGTAGCTTTAAGTGACTCCATTTTAGCAGAATGGCATTTACACTTTAGAGTACCCGTAGAGTGGAAAAAACACTTGGCTCCATCTGAAACTATTAACATATATCTGATTTATGACACCTAAAGACTTGCAAAGTTTGCGAGTAAATAGATATGATCAGAATTGTATCAATCTCACGGACATTCCCAAGCCATTTTGAGACATAATGAGCGAGCCAGTCATGTGATTGTGTGCTGTAGATGTAGGAACCGCATCTCCCTTCCACACAAACAACAATGCAAATCATGCAGACTTTGTGAGAGCCAGTAACGACTACTTTTGGACAAATGATGGTCCAGAAACTTATATTGGTGATCCTGAATATAAGGAGGGTGAGCTACAAGTTTTAGAAGCTCTGCTAAACAGTTCCAGCTTTAGTGAAACACAAAGCATCATGTACGAGCATTGCTAAGTTTTAAACAACAAATACAAACTACAAACATAAACTTAAACAATTGCTTACTGTACGATATATGTTCTCAATGTGATGATGACTCTTTCAGTTTAGATCAATAATTACTTATAATCCATTCAAAAGGGTTAAAAAAGTTGCTGCTGACGCGGTCTTCTGTTGTAGTTTGTCTCCATCTCCGGGTATAAAATGAATGTCACAGATGAAGTACTCCTAGATTAATGGCCGAATCCTCCTATTACTCAGATGAGAGGCATGATTTCTAATCTAGACGCAATGCAGCAGTTGTAGATCCGGCAGCAAACAAGACATCGCCCTTTCAATGCTTACGTGCCGAGTGATGTTATTTTTCTTTTTTACGGCAGTTTGCAACTTTGCATCTATATATTTTGCATTGCTGCCATCTTTAGCTTAATTTTGTAATTACATGAAAGTCTCTCTGAGTCCAGTGCAGCATAAACTACAGTTAGCTCTGTTATCAATGCTAAAATACTTTGTCTGCGTTAGCGCTTACAAAAACAACATTACTAATATTTGGTTAATATTCAGGTCACAAAATATAAATATGGTATTGTTTGCAGGTTTTACATGTTTATTTAAAGAGTTCTGTGGGCCAATAGGGAGTTCCCATTGACCCAATTGTTAGCGGACTTTTTATTTATTTACAACTCAGAATGCATAAAAAAAGAAAAACGTGTGTTCATGACTTTTATAGGGATTGTGAATGATAGACGGCACATCTCTTTCTAATTTTTGCGTATTTTCAATATGACTTATCTTATAATATGGTCAGAGTGCAAAAGCGTTCCTCCAGTGACGTCAATCCCTAAAAATAGCCGAAGGTCATTTGGAGAGGAATACTCAAAATGGCTGACTGAATTTGTGGCATTTTGTGATGTTTAGATAGTATTTTCAAATGCTTTGCGGATTGTAAATACAATTGGATATGGTTTAAGGGATACAATAAAACACAATAATGCGGATGAAGTCAACTTTTTTTTTCCACTCTACTCGTACTTTAAGCTACGTTGATTGAATAAAGGCTTTGGCCCCATACAAATTAAAAAGGCAAAACCAAATACTACAATGTCATAAGTTTTGATGACGGATAAACTGGTAGAAATGACAAAAATAAAACACGAACACTAATATTTGCCTTCCTGTTTGCTGTGCCATAGTTCTGGATGCTCCAATATAATGAGCCAGAATCTTTGACAGCGGTTTCTTGCTGCCTTTACGCTCTTCTTGAATAAAATGTCCCCTTGCCATGGCTGAAATCCACATGTAATTAAGTAGGTAAAAAATAAATATAAATTGTTGAGCATTCAACAGCTCTTGGTTTTCTGAGATTCCTATAGTACAGCAGCACTGACAGTGAAATCTAAATTGTGCTCAACTTTGGAGGTTCCACTGTATAGACATTGAAAATTATTTACCTGTAGAGTGTTAAGGGAATAACTAATGGGGCGTGGTGTGGGTGGAGCGACACGCAGAGTCTTGTGTTTCTTGAGACGGTCGGATAGCAAACTGTAGATGGCGCTGTAGTGATCATATGCATCTGTTTGTAGGGACTGAAAAGAAGAAGAAAAAGGTTCAAATTTAAAATGTATATTTTTAAAAGTCAACCGCTCTTTCGCCCGAAAATATACACTGACATTATGACCACTTGCACAATTTTATGATATCCATCCTCACCCCCGACATTAAGGACAAGCGGCATAAATGGATGGATGGATAATTGTAAAGCTTTGATTGATAGTCAAATAAGTATTAATTTATCATATATATATTGCACAGGTGTAAGACTGCCTTGCAGCACAGAGCTTTGTCTAATATTTACTCTCTCATGTAGCCAAATGAGTCAAGTACAAAATCTACCTGACTACATCAAAGAGTACTTTTATCTTTTTTAGATTTCTTATATCTTGGATGTTGCAAGGGCTCATGATGTTGCGGTCAGTGAATGCCAGGATTTTAGCCTGACCTTTATGGTGCGTTCTCGGTCCAGGCCCATCTCGATCATGGCTATCAGCACCTGCTCATTGATGAGTTCGGTTTCCCTGTCAGTCTTAACTTGCTCACACTCTGCTATCAACTGGTTGGGAACAAGTAATGAAAGTTCAATCAATGATAAAACAAATAACAGTATACAACACAGGTTGGATGTTAAAATCGCCAAAGCCATTGTGATGCAAAGTCTATGATGATTCTTCAAAAACATTTAAATGGTGAAAGATGCAGCATTTTTAGCTTAGCTATTTAAACTTTGTGACATCACAAACATAAATAAGACAGTCATATTAAAAATAACTAGGGATGGGTACAAAATTCAATATTTTTATACGTACCAAACAAAGTAGATTGTACCAATTTACGTAAAATCAAACAATACTATATTTTGATACCTTTGTTGCACGTGACGTCGCTAGGCAGGCAAACAGACGTATTTATAGCGGACTGCCTCTAAGGTAATGTTACAATTTTCCATACAGACACGCAGAATTGCTTGATATAAAGCGCTCAAAAATAGGGCTCCCCTTTTCAAAACCGGCTAGCTTAATTGGATATGCCATATACCCGCTGCATTAGTGATTTTTCATGACGATTTGAACACCTTCAAATTTAGTAAACAAAACTACTACTAAGATGCACGTTAGATACAATCAAACAGTTGGTTTGTAATAGGCACAATACTTATAGAAACAACACTTTGTAGAGCTCAACAAAAGACAAATGGCAAATTCAATTTGGGGCAAAGACTACTTTGTGACTACGGCAACACACCTAAGACAAATTAAAATAATTGCATTCCAGCAAACAAGTCAGAAGTGCAAGACAACAAGATATAACAACTTGAGAGCAGAGTTGTCATTATCAGCATTGTGTAAAATATTAAATAAATAGAAAAAAATGTTTTTATCGTTAAATAAATTAACATATGACCACATGAATAAAAATTGGAACTGTTGAGTACCGGGGTACTAGGTACAGGGAATTGGTACCCTATCAGTCTGAATGTGAGTGTACCCATCTCTAAATATAACTCATGAAATATATTAAAGATAAGGCTCATAACAATATTGTTATTGGAATTCTGAAGTGTATGTTACTAATCTGAACACTCACCCTATCAAAATCATTGTCTGGGTCGCCTTGTCTCATCCACTTGTTCTTACATATCTGTTCCATGCTCAGCCGCCTGCTGGGCTCCAACACCAACATGTGTCTGATCAAGTACTCACAATCTGTAGAAACACAATTATATTGTGAATTATTATATGGGATGTATGAATGTTGCTGGATACAAAAGATTCCAAGACACAAAATTAAGACTTAAAATCGATTCAGATAAGTTGTGGAAGAACATGCAAAGCTTGGGTTTTATCCAACTATTTTGCAGAAAAAAAACTCTATACACGGAACATTGAGGTGTTTCTCATCTGCATTTATACAAAAGACTGCAGAGTATTTTTCTTTACTGCTATACTGACTTGAATCCAAATAGTGTACAAAAAAACATGTCTTATACGAGGAGTCCAAACGTTTATGCAAACAGGCCAATCTGTCACACACCGAGAAATAGAAAGCAGAGCACACTGACAAAACTTCTGAAGCATTTTGTTACTGATGATGGTATTTCCAACAGCCAACTGTGTGTAGTAAGGAGAAAGCATACTACTGCTACCTTAAAGCAGCATTAAGTAACCTCTTAACCGTCATAGAATATTTTAATAACTTTTGAGATGATAGTTTGACTTACAGTAGAACTGGTTGAAGACAGCTGTCATGGCCTGAGGGGGCCTGTATCACTTTTACTGGCACTAAACAACTTTGAGGAGGGGGGCAGGAACCCTGCCAGACAAAAACTACAAATATGCTGACTTGCTTTAATGCATACGTCACTCCCTTTCCCTATTTGTTAAAAAGACAGAAGTCGATGTGAACGCCTATGTTCGCCAGAAAACAAAACAAAAAAAAGGGCGCCTACATGCAATTAGTGCTATCATGGCAGAAGCTGCAAAACAACAAAAGAAATAAAAAGTTTTGTTAGAGGAGAGCGATAGAGAGAAAAAGGAAGGCTACCCAGATAAAAGGACAGTCAATGATCAACATTGGCCCGGCTTTCAGTCACTGCAGCAAGCTCGAAGATGAGAAGGGATTTTTTTTCAGCCGATTATGCTTTGGCTCTGTTCCTGCTAGACTAGTAGGTGACTTTTGATGCTCAAATCAAAATGATAATTCCAAATTTAGCTATTGTAAATGTGTGAGGTAGCAATAAATAGCCACCAGCTTGATTGTTCGCAGTTCCACACTACTTCCTTAAAAAAAAACTCCCGCCGGTCTTTCTTTGTTTCCGACCTGCATCTGCCCCGATACATTCTTGATAGTAGCGTCTTGTTTGTAGCTCAATCCAAGATGATTTTTTGATGCTGTCTGATATTTAACATCAGCATAGCCATTAGAGACGTGATATTTGTAGTCCCTGCCAATATTACAGCAGACATCATGTCAGTTTGAAGCTATCTGTGGTGGTCATCAAGGAAAATGTGGTCTTACTTCTGGCAAAACACTGTGGCTTGGGTCCAGTGGCGCCGCCAAAATCAACCAAAACTGAAAATTCTTAAAAGGGGGTTTTAGTTGGTTTGTTGAATAATTCGATGGTAATAAGCCTCTTAGTCTGGCATTAGAGAATAAACACTACACATTCAGGGGAAGTTTGTCAAACAGGTGTAAACACCACTCTTTGAAAACAAGCAAACAAAACCAGGACTAGTGAAAATGCATCACTGTAAACTAAAGTAACTAGGGATGTGCACAGAGTTCTGTCCTTTTTTGGCACCAATTAAATCTTGCTGGTTCGACAGAGCATCGATTCACGTAAAATCCAACGGTGCCATGTTGGGTTGTGGGTGATGTAACGTCCGGATGTAAACTGAGCTGGCTCTAACTAGGGATCTAGCAATGAACGATAATAACCCCAGTAAAACTGCCGACAATTAGTATTAGCGTTTTAAATTAAAATCATTGAAAAACTGTGATTGATAACTGCACTTTGTTAAACTCAGGGACTGACTTGCGCTAGTTTAAATGGTAACATGAAAACAAGAGACATTAACATTTTTCCCCATTATGAAAAAATTACTTAATCTAAACTTACATAAACAAATTACTGTTTGAACAACAAAGATATTCAACTGTGCACATTGAGCCTATTGAGTTGTGCTGTCATCAAAGTAATAGATCTGAGAAATACGAGACGGAGGTGTTTACTCTGCGTTCAAGGACTGTTGAAACAATAGGACAACCAAAGAGTAGACCGTCTACCAGAAAAAATAAAAGATTTCATTTGCAATGCAATTTTTATTTAAATTAAATTAATCTTTAAGTTCTTAAGTACAAACAAATATCTAAAACAATAAAAGCTTAGCTATTAACACATAAAATACTCTCACTAAAACACGATCAGTGAAGCATAAGAAATACAAAACATGCAAAATTGTGGGTTTCTAACATTGTGTCTAGTTATTTTAGTTATTTAAAACAAAACTAAGGATGGCAGTGTGTGTGTATGAGTATTTTTTAAACACATTCAACTACGGCTGGCCGATATGGCCAAATAAAATGGTCACGATTATTTTTTTCATATCATTCGAAAGGGACAAGTGGTAGGAAACTTGTTTTATTTGTTGGTACATATTTTACAGTACCTCAAATTCAAACTGCACTTGAATGTTTTTTCATTCAATAGAAGATACAGTAATTGAGTTTTAAAAACTCCACAATGTGGGTCACCGCATGCTGTTTGCCACAGCACTGGTATGAAGCGCTGATGTACACAAGCAATTAAAGGAGAAATATACTAATATTCCATTAGAAAGTGTTTGTTTAGTAAATGTTAACTTGACATAAAAGTCTTATAGTATTCACAACATCAATGATGCTTTGTTTACTGCAGAATGTTCGTGATGACAACCACAAAAACAAATTTCTTCTCGGTATTATTCTTTTCCAATATTTTTCCACCAACTCCAATCTTTTTAAGGACTCTTAGCACGATTATAAACGAACCATATATTTGTAGTAACACATTCATCGTAACAAGGACGCATGGGAACTAAGGTTGGGTATCGTTTGAATTCGAACGATTCCGATTCAGAGTTTCGATTCCGATTCCACGACGATTCTTGATTCTGATTCTTTCTTTAAAAAATTTTTTTAAAAGTCATGGTCAAAAAAAAGTTTGGGATATTTTAAATGAGCTAGCTAACCTAAAGTATTTCTTAATGAAATAGTCCTGACATTCGCCATCAATTTTAATTCTATTAACTTTTTATGAACTTTACTATAAATTCCTCACATGGCTGTTTTCAAATAGAATATAAATATCAAATCTATGAGCTTCAATATAAATATTATCAATTATGAATACATTTTCACAGGGGTACACTTTCATCAAGAGAGCTTTATTTTTGAAAACCTCATGAAAACACATTTACACACACAAGAGATAGGCGCCAGCGCCCCCCGCGACCCAAAAAAGGGGAATAAGCGGTAGGAAATGGATGGATGGAAGTGTATGATGCTGCAGGTACTAAAACATGTTACCGTGCTCCCACTGATAAGCTAACCTGGTGCAGAAAAGTAAATAAACAATAAGAAACAACTTGCAAAACCCAGTCCAGATTAGCAGCAGGTACAGTATAAAATCAGAGACAGTTCTTGTTTAGGAAAATGACAATATCCGCCTTCTCAGGCAGGATGCGTGAGCGTTCTGGACAGATAGTGTCTCCTGTCGAAGACGGGACACGCATTTATTTGTACTCCTTGAACTCGGAGGTGCTTCATCATGTTCGACGTGCACCCTCCTAAGCACGAAACAGTCCTGTCGCACGTGTTACATTTCGCCGATATTTCATTTTTTTTTAGTAAAATAAAGACACACTTTCGACCGTCGACGCCTGCCATCCATACTTGACTGATTCGCTCGGCTACATAGGCTCGGCTATGCTAACACTTCCGGCGGTGGGCGCTTCTTCGTTGGTGTTTAGCGGCTTCATCTTCCGGGTCGGCGGACTCATAATTGTTTTCCGGTCGGGGGACTGGGTATCGAACTAGGAATAAAAATTTAAACTTTTGAACGATTCCGGGAGAATCGGAAAGTTAGTCCCGGTTCCAATCGATACTCGATACCCAACCCTAATGGGAACGATCAAACACAATTTACAGTATGACAGATCATTTTGGTTTTCAGGTCCTAATTCTTTTTTTTGGAGGGAAGGGCGTTGTTTATGGCAATTATATTATTTTTTTAATTATTTGTATAATGTTGTAATATAAAATGTATCGGACTACATAATATTAACTGCCGGCCGCAAATGGCACCCAGGCCTGCTTGTTTGGTGTGCAACAGGGTTGCGTTATCACTTGGAACTCGAATGAACTGCACTAGCTGAACGTTTAACATTTACTCTTCGCAATAAAATTGGAAGAGCTGTGATGCTAATTTTGAAGGTCTACTGAAACCCACTACTACCCACCACGCAGTCTGATAGTTTATATATCAATGATGAAATATTAACATTGCAACACATCCCAATACGGCTTTTTTAGTTTACTAAATTACAATTTTAAAATTCCCGGGAGTTTCGCTTTGGAAACGTTGAATGATGACGTGTACGCAAGACGTCACGCGTTTTTAGGAAGTATGAGCGCTACGCACACACACAGGTAAAAGTCGTCTGCTTTAACGGCATAATTACACAGTATTTTGGAGATCTGTGTTGCTGAATCTTTTGCAATTTGTTAAATGAATATTGGAGAAGTCACAGAAGAAAGATGGAGTTGGGAAGCTTTAGCCTTTAGCCACACAAACACATGGTGATTCCTTGTTTAAAATTCCCGAATGGGAAACTTTACTATGGATCAGAATGCGGTCAAGCAGACATGGATCCCAACCGAATGTCAACCAGCAGGTTTCGGTGAGAAAATAGTGGTTAAAAAGTCGGTTCTTACCGGAGAAAAGCTGAACTTATGCCGTCCATAGCAGCCGTTGACTGAGACACTCCACGTCAACACACCCGTGGACACACACCTCCGACTATCAGGTAATATTAAACTCACTAAAACACTAGCAACACAAAAGAAAGATAAGGGATTTCCCAGAATTATCCTAGTAAATGTGTTTAAAAACATCGGAATCTGTCCCAATGCAATCTCGTTGATTTTTTTTTTTAACTCTTTTTTTTCTTTTCTTTTTTTCTTGTCCGTCGCTACCAATATCATATCCTCAAACACAAATATTTCGTCCTCGCTCAAATTATTGGGGAAATTGTCGTTTTCTCGGTCCGAATAGCACTTTTTGTTGGAGGCTCCCGTTAAAATCACTCTGAATATGTGAGGAGCCCCCACACTTGTGACGTCATCGTCTGCGACTTCCGGTAGAGGCAGGGCTTTTCTCTTAACAGCGACAGTTGCAAACTTTATCGTGGATGTTCTGTACTAAATCCTTTCAGCAAAAATATGGCAATATCATGAAATGATCAAGTATGACACATAGAATGGACCTGCTATCCCCGTTTAAATAAGAAAATCTAATTTCAGTAGGCCTTTAAGATTACAGTTAGCCCTGAAGCGAAGTCATCAAACAACTGCTAAGCAGCTAAGAAGTATGATCAATAAAATATGGGAATTAAAAATGACATGACTGCCATTGAAAACATGACTCTAAAAAATGATAACTCTTGTCTTAAAAAACATGTTTCTAAAAACAGTTTTTGAAAAAGACACTCTTTTTTTCCCATCAATAGGGTATTAATGACAAAGCTTAACTCTTTCTACAATGCAATGCCATCGATATCCGAAATGTTATATTTTAATATTACTTGCTCAGCTTAATGACACAGAAATACATTAGTGACATTATTCTACAACTGGTTAGAGAAGAAGAGCTCCTACCTGTAGACATAAAGAAGGGGATTCGGAACTTTCCACTTAAGACACGTGCTCGCAAATTCTGTAGAGTACTGCCGTCAAAAGGAAGGGCACCACACACCAACACATATAACACCACACCTAAGCTCTGAACAGATAGGAGAGAACATAATAATAAATCATATGAAAATGAATAAATTAATATTGGCTCAAACAAATCTGTCACCCAAAAGCTGTCAAAATATTTGTAGATATGCACTTTTTCCATTCCAAAACACTGTTTGTGGGGATTCAGAAAACTAATGTCAGGGATAAAATGTAGACTCATAAATTTGGATAAGACCCATGTCCAGAAGAAAGCTGCCGATTACATAAAAATGTAAAATCCTTCAACTTTCAATGATTCTTTCCTGTCAATTATTCCATACATGCAAGACATACTTTTTGTTATGCATGTAGTCGTCGTCAAAGGTTTACATAAACTAACTACTGAAGAACATAATGTCATGGCGGTCTTGAGTTTCCAATAATTTCTACAACTCTTATTTTTTTGTGATAGAGTGATTGGAGCACATACTTGCATTCATAAAGTTTGGTTCTTTTATTAATTTATTATGGGTCCACTGAAAATGTGACAAAATCTGCTGGGTCAAAAGTAAACATACAGCAATGTTAATATTTGGTTACATGTCCCTTGGCAGGTTTCACTGCAATAAGGCGCTTTTGCTAGCCATCCAGAAGCTTCTGGTTGAATTTTTGACCACTCCTCTTGACAAAATTGGTGCAGTTCAGCTAAATTTGTTGGATTTATGACATGGACTTGTTTCTTCAGCATTGTCTACACGTGTAAGTCAGGATTTTGGGAAGTCCATTTTAAAACCTTATTGCTAGCCTGATTTAGCCATTAGATACCCCTGTGGTAAATTTTAAATGTGCTTTATAAATAAAGTTGATTGATTTGATTTGATTTGATTCCTTTACCACTTTTGACGTGTGTTTGGGGTCATTGTCCTGTTGGAACACCCAACTACGGCCAAGACCCAACCTCCAGGCTGATTATTTTAGGTTGTCCTGAAGAATTTGGAGGTAATCCTCCTTTTTCATTGTCCTATTTACTCTGTGTAAAGCACCAGTTCCATTGGCTGCAAAACAGGCCCAGAGCATAGTACTACCACCACCGCGCTTCACGGTAGGCGAGGTGTTCCTTGGATTAAAAGCCCCACTTTTTATCCTCCAAACATATTGCCGGGTATTGTGGCCAAACAGCTCAATTTTTGTTTCATCTGACCACATAACTTTCCTCCAGAAGGTCTTATCTTTGTCCATGTGGTGTCAGATGAAACAAAAATTTCATGAATGTTTTTTGTGACCAACAAGTTTGTGCTCCAATCACTATCACAAAAAAATAAGAGTTGTAGAAATTATTGGAAACTCAAGACGGCCATGACATTATGTTCTTGACAAGTGTATGTCAACTTTTGACCTCTACTCTATTTGCATTTTGTTAAACTTCAAGTCTGATCAATGGCCACAGGGACAGTTTGGACACAGGGGTGTCCAAACTTTTTGACTGGGTGGCAGCATTAGGTTAAATAAATCTGACCGGAGGACAAAAGCTGACTGCATGCAAAGTAACCATAATTGTATGAATATATAATTAAAAAATATAATTATAATACAATTAAAATAAAATTGTATACAGGAAATTACAATTGAGTAATAAGAGTATGTAGTGACCACTTTAAAGCTTTGTAATCAATCAGAAATATCAAACATCTAAAGGTCAAACATGGATTAGTGTGGAGAGACTGTTTTCCCATCATGCCTTGCAATGGATTTAAATGTTAATTTCAAATTTCTGATGGTGATGGGATGTTTTTAATAGTATGCACAAAGTTCAGTGAGCTATGTTATGTTACGTGTGACCATTGGTGCTGACTTTTTGTGCTGGTTGAATTTTTAACATGCGCCATGACTAGGAAAAGTTGTTTGGATTGGGTCATATAGGGCCATTCTGTGGTTGAAATGTGGGGAAAAAAATAGCCATCATGGTCACTGATCTGAGTTTCTTATATTGTTCACAAGATGGCAACAAATAGGTTCCTGGTTATTTAAATTTAAGATGAAATCACCCTTTACGGCCAGATTGCTTATTGAAATTGAACTTGTTCGGTCGTCTTGCGGGCTAACTGAAGGTGCCGTTGGGCTGCATTTTGCCCACGGGCCATTGTTTGGACACCCCTGGTTCAACATATCTGAATTGATGTTCTTATAAACCCACTTCTAGGTGGTATTTAAAAGTGTAACTTCATGAAATCTGATCAACCGACGTAAATAAAAAAATAAACAAAACAGACAACTTGGTCAATATTTCTTCAACTCACCCATATATCTACTTTGGGTCCATCATACTCCTTGCCTTCAAATAACTCTGGTGCGGCATAGGGAGGGCTGCCACACCAGGTTTTTAACAGCTGGCCTCGAGAAAACAGGTTACTGAAACCAAAGTCTGACAAGAAATACAGTGACAGTTAATTCAATCCCATCTCTTCCCTGGTCATAGAAAGATGCTCATATCACACATTCTGTCGCTTGCTAACACCTACTTGTATTAAGAAAGTCTGTAATTAATAAAACAAGTCACATTCTGTCCTGCCAACTCACACACCTGCTATTTTGATGTTCAGATTGTGGTCTAGAAGAAGATTCTCGGCCTTCAGGTCTCTGTGGACAATGTTACGGCAGTGACAAAAATGAACCGCCGCCACAATCTGCTTGAACTTCTTTCTGGCATCCTTTTCTGCCATACGTCCATGGGCAACCAGGTGGTCTGGACATGCAAAGCAAAGTTATTAGTAGGGATAGGAATCAAAAACTGAATCTTGTTCAGAACCAGTTCCCAGTGTAATAATTCCTTGAAATTGCTTGCTCCAATCTCATCCCAGCAGCAGTAAAGATAGCAAGTCATGTACTAGGTACAGGTACTTACTAACACTGCCTATCATGTTAGTGGTAATACCTGTACAATTGAAATTAATGCTTTCTCATTTAGATGAGCATGACGAGAGACATATTCAGAAGGGCTCTAACGCGGGCAGTACTCACTCCAGTTTACATCTGGCGCTAGACGAAAGTCACCGAGCAGTGACTATGTTTGTGGGCAAAAACTTGCACCCATTTGCCACAGTACTCCAGATTTTCAAAAGTTAATGGTTCAATTGTAGTCGGAGAAAAACTGCATGTATTCTTCCCACCAGATTTTCACACAGTAATTTCCATTATGTAGGTGAAACACAAACAAATTTGAATATGGTATAAAAGTTTGTTCATGTCAGCAATTCAACTTCAAATGTGAAACCAATATGTGATATGAACTCATTCCATGCAAAGTGAGATATGCCCAGCCTTTATTATAATTGTGATAATCATGGTTTACAGTTTTTTAAACCACAAATTTTCTGAGATTTAGAATTCAAATTTTTCATAAACTGTAAGCTATAATCATCAAAATTATGATGATTATAGTAGCATTTTATGAATGGGCCTGTCATATATATATATATTAAGTTTCACATTGTAAATCTTAAAAAAAACATTGCACAATCTTATATTTTCTGAGTTTCACCAGTGTATTATCTTGGGAGATGAAAAAAATTCTCAAAAGTTTTAAAATGTTATATTCTTGTGTAATTTCCACATGTTTTATTTTGTTAAAATTCTAGAGAGGAATATTTCTTGTTTATATTTTTTCTTTTTAAAGTTTTTTTCTATGCTAAGTATGTGCCTCATGAAACCTCACTGTTGGCTTTGCAAGGTCATGTTACCTCTAAACTAAACACAACTTATGCAAATCCAACTTTTTGTTCTCTTTTTTTCCCCAAATAAGAATTGATAAGAAAACTGATAAGGGACCAAATAGTTAAGCAGAATCGAAAGTGGAGTCATAACCGGAAAAATTTTATCAATTCCCATACCAGTATTGTTATAATCGGCAATGCTGGTATCCACTTTTTGGGGTTCCTCTGTGCATATGCAAATAAAACTCAATACATAAATAGGTAGTCCCCAAATAATTATTAAGTTTCCCAATTGCTGGCAATGTTTTAGTAAATGAAAATTAATACAATGTCATGGGCACAGCAGAGTTTTCCACAGAACTGTTATCTAATTGTGGTGGTGGGTTTGGGTGCAGGATGCCAGATGACAATAAAATTTGCATAATTGGCCACAATTAATGTTATGTAAAGAACGTTGTAGGACAGCGAAATAATGTTGTACGAGACAAAAAACGAGAAAATAATCATGAAAAGCAAAATATACGTTTGGAAGTTGGAGATGCAGTATTTTTTTATAAAGCCAATACAGATGGAGATGACGTCCTTTTTTTCAAGACCAATACTAAGAAGTTTTTTTGTTTCTACTATTTTGTATATTTTAATTTAACTGTAGTTGGCGCACACATTTCTTTGCAGCTTGCTTTGAGGCAGCTTCTTTAGCAGCTCTAGCATATTTGTAGGCTTTCAAAACACCATCGTGTTTAAAGTTGTCTGAAGTTGTTTGATGTTTAAATATTTTTATCCCTCTTTGTGGAATTTCGGTATTTCATTTGGTGCAAAATGTCTTCCTCTGAAACAATAAAAAAGTCCCATACGCTCTTCATGTTTGCTTACAGGGAACTAAAGGGAAAAATTAACACTTTCTACATGCTACAAGCACTGAAGTGCTTGATTTAGTCACCCTAACCCACCTACAGCACAATAGGGATAATATTGTCCCATTGAAGTGTTCTGTTTGTTTTTTTTAATTGTAGCTATTTTTCAATGCTATCTGATTTATTGGTATGACATCATAATTCCTAATTTCAGCCCAATAATTATCTGTCCGATATCCTGCACCTCTACAAGAAATACAAATTAAAGTTCATCTGTGGCTTCTTTTAATTTTTTTGTCGCTACTCATTGAAAAAAAGTATACATGCTTTCATGTCTGTCTCCAATATGACCAGAAAAAAAACGCTAGATTTGTTGTTCGTAACAAATCCAAGCTACACGAACATAAAACACTAACACCATCTTGTCATTAAAGTATGAATTGCTGTATATAACCTATTTGAGCACTATTGAGAAATTATTAACCGAAAACTTGACCACCGGAAAAAGACTTGAGCAGCACAGATGTAAACAATACGCATGCCATTGTTTTGAGCGTTGTCAACATGTCTGCAATGTTGACAACATTTTAATATATTCCAGATACACCCGCGGACAGCAATCTACAAAATGTGCAAATACTAAGAGGACAGTGGCGGCTCTTATGTAGGGAAAGTCCAACTACAGCAACAGCACCATGGAAGTGTGACGTCATGCTCGCTGCAGCTTGCCTTTCGTCAGGGAAATCGAGGGACAGAAGTAGTCTCTAAACACGAGTACATTTTTTAATACCATAAAATGCTAGATATTTTTACTACCGTATTTTTCGGAATATAAGTTGCTCCGGAGTATAAGGCGCACCTGCCAAAAATGCATAATAAAATAGGAAAAAAACATATATAAGTCGCACTGGAGTATAAGTCGCATTTTTGGGGGTTAATTTATTTGATAAAACCCAACACCAAGAATAGACATTTGAAAGGCAATTTAAAATAAATAAAGAATAGTGAACAACAGGCTGAATAAGTGTACGTTATATGACGCATAAATAACCAACTGAGAACGTGCCTGGTATGTTAACGTAACATATTATGGTAAGAGTCATTCAAATAACTATAGCATATAGAACATGCTATACGTTTACCAAACAAACAATCTGTCACTCATCGTTAAATCCCATGAAATCTTATACGTCTAGTCTCTTACGTGAATGAGCTAAATAATATTATTTGATATTTTACGGTAATGTGTTAATAATTTCACATATAAGTCGCTCTTGAGTATAAGTCGCACCCCTGGCCAAACTGTGAAAAAAACTGTGACTTTTTAGTCCAAAAAATACGGTAGTTGTTTTTAGTAAAAAACAAATTAAAAGTCTGCAAACACATGGAAAAATCTCAACAAAGTACATTCTAAAACAAGCAACAACAATTGAAAATATGGCAAAACAATAAAATATTTCATTATTAATTAAAAACAGATTTCTTTTCAAATGTATGCATACATTTTTTTAGCATTTTTAAAGAAATATCGTAGCAAAATTTTGGAAAATACTCAATGGCGTCATGTGACCACGCCCCCACCGCTACAGAAATCTTGGCCGTCTCGGGGAAACCCTATGTATGTATACATATTTTAGCCTTTTAAAAAAATATCATGTCATCATGGCAAATTATGCTAAATTATATGATGGGGTCATGGTGAACACATCCCCACTGCCACGGGTATGTTGGCAATCTAGGGGAAACCCTGAAATTAGCTATTAGCTAGTCAACCGGGACTAAAAATAAAAAAGGCAATGGCAATCACATACTTTTTAATTAAAATCGATAATCATCCTTAATCTACATGTATTCAAAAGTAGACAAATAGGCAAAGGTAGTCTAAAAAGTTAAGTCTTACCAAAAATTTCTCCACCGCTAGCATATTCCGTTACCAAATAGATCATCCTTTCTGTCTCCATCACCTAAAACCAAAAACAATATTTTATTACAAGCATTTTACAGGCCACAATCAAGCCAATTATTTGTGATTTTTTTTTTTTTTTTTTTTTTAACGGTAAGTGACTTAAGGGGCACTATCATGCCTGCATAAGAATAGGAGTAATTCTTCATAGAAAATGTATGGTTGGATGTCAATTAGGGTTGGGTATCGAGTATCGATTGGAACCGGGACTAACTTTCCGATTCTCCCGGAATCGTTCAAAAGTTTAAATTTCGATTTGTAGTTTCGATACCCAGTCCGCCGACCGGAAAAAAATTATAAGTCCGCCGAACCGGAAGAAGAAGCCGTTGAACACCAACGAAGAAGCGCCCACTGCCGGAAGTGTTAGCATAGCCGAGCCTATGTAGCCGAGCGAATCAGTCAAGCATGGATAGCGGGCGTCGACGGTCGAAAGTGTGGCTTTATTTTACTAAAAAAAATGAAATATTGGCGAAATGTAAAACGTGCGACAGGACTGTTTCGTGCTTAGGAGGGTGCACGTCGAACATGATGAAGCACCTCCGAGTTCATGGAGTACAAATAAATGCGTGTCCCGTCTTCGACAGGAGACACTATCTGTCCAGAACGCTCACGCATCCTGCGTGAGAAGGCGGATATAGTCATTTTCCTAAACAAGAACTGTCTCTGATTCTATACTGTACCTGCTGCTAATCTGGACTGGGTTTTGCAAGTTGTTTCTTATTGTTTATTTGCTTTTCTGCACCAAGTTAGCCCATCAGTGGGAGCACGGTAACATGTTTAAGTACCTGCAGCATCATACACATGTGTGTAAATGTGTTTTCATGAGGTTTCCTGCAGCATCATACACTTATGTGTAAATGTGTTTTCATGAGGTTTTCAAAAGTAAAGCTCTCTTGATGAAAGTGTACCCCTGTGAAAATGTATTCATAATTTATAATATTTATATTCAAGTTCATAGATTTGATATTTATATTCTAGTTGAAAACAGCCCTGTGGGGAATTTATAGTAAATTTCATAAAAAATTTAATAGAATTAAAATTGATGGAGAATGTTAGACTATTTCATTCAGAAAGACTGTAGGTTAGCTAGCTCATTTAAAATATCCTAAACTTTTTTTTGACACTGCCTTTTTTTTCTCTTTTTTTTTTTAAAGAAATAATCCGAATCGAGAATCGTCAGGAATCTGAAACGAAACAAAGAATCGGAATCGAAACAAAGAATCGGAATCGGAATCGTTCGAATTCAAACGATACCCAACCCTAATGTCAATGTGGATGTGTACGCACCTGGTATAGACGGATGATGTGGGGGTGCTTCAGCAACTTCATTATTTCCACCTCCCTAAAGATTTTTTTCAAGTTTTCCTCGTCCAGCTGGGTCTTATCCACAATTTTTATAGCCACCTTGAAGCAAATAGACAAGAGAGGGATTAGAGAAAGATAAGTGAAATTGAATATAGCAAAGCAGACATGGCTCGGACAGTAGTATATCAGTCTAGAAAGTGATGCTCCTCTGCTTTTCGACTTATGTCAAGATATCCAAATTAATTAATCAGATAAATCTAAAAACTTTTTTTTATCAAACATTAAGAGACCAGACCCACAAACGTTTTTTAAGCAATGCTTTTGACTTCGCTGCCAAAATAAATACTACAAACAAATAATTAGTTAATATTAAAACTAGAAAGGAGTATTTTTTCAGAAACTGTCTGGCTAATGTGGCCCAACTATGACCTTTGACAGTGATTAAGACTATTGCATAACTGCAGAGCTGTCAACAATTGGACCAGCCATGTGGAAGATGATGGCGTGTGACAGAGTTTTGCTCTGCCACTTAGGGATAACCGGATTTCTTTCATGATTTACTCATGTGGATCAAAAGGGATGTTCCAAAAATGTACCTACTGCCAAAAATAAGCGCCTGTTCAAGTGTGTGTGTGTGAGAAAATACCATGCGCGTTCAACATGAATAAACGCACACACGCAAATAAACACACTATGAGCATCCTCTGTCAAATCTGTTATGTGTCACCCCAAGACCTTTTCCGGAGAACCAAGGAACAACGCCGGCCTGACAAGACAGACTTCCTGTCTGCAGACAGGAAAGGGAAGTGAGGGACAGAGAAAAGGGGCTTCTGAGACCCCATACAGCAACATGAAACAATATGTAATGCTGTATTCTAAATCATAATCACACAAGTTGTCTTGTTTTAATTGCATTAACTGACAAAGTTTGACATTTTTAGTTCATGTTTATTCAGTGTACACATTCAGAACATTTGAAATAAAATTAGTGATTGACGTACAAGGATTGCATAGGTGTTTGTAGGACAGTGGGTTTTCTTACTTAGATTGCTTAAAATACTGCATATCTATTCTGCCTTTTAAACTGCACAATATTTAAATTTTTTTGTGGTCCCCTTTATTTAGAAAAGTACTGAAATAATTTTAGTACCGGTACCAAAATATTGGTATCATTACAACACTAACGTTTACTATAAATTTTAATAACAACACAAATATTTTTAACGGCCGAGTAACGCACACACGTACTTTTTTACCTTGGGGCCGGAACGTGCCATAGCGGGGAACTTGGCTGCAGTTCACTTGCTACTGATGAGCCACAAGCAAGCAAAAATGCAAGCAACAATTTAAAAATAAAACAAAACGATATTATGTCAGAAAAATATATTTGTTGTTACTATACTTTATGTTAACAGTTTTGTTTTAAATGTATATTCACATTTTTTTTTCACACCTTTTTAAGGAATATATGCATCATATAATGTGACGGTGTCGTAACGACCACACCCCTAACCAGGTCCCCACCGCCTCAGGTATTTTGGCAATTTAGGGGAAACCCTGACATTAACAAAATAAAAATGTCTTACATTACAATCATGCTTCGTCAGAAATATTTTGTAAAGTTATTCTGTGATATTTGTAACCAAAGAAATGCTAGTACATCAGTTTTAGGAATAAAATGAACTGTCTAGGATACACTTATTAATGATGAAAAATTATACTCATCTGTGATTAATTTTGAGTCAACTATGAACAATGAGATTAATCGCGATTAAATATTTTAATCATTTGACAGCCCGAGTACAAACATATAAAACATCCATCCATCCATCCATTTTCTACCGCTTATTCCCTTTCGGGGTCGCGGTGGGCGCTGGCGCCTATCTCAGCTACAATCGGGCGGAAGGCGGGGTACACCCTGGACAAGTCGCCACCTCATCGCAGGGCCAACACAGATAGACAGACAACATTCACACTCACATTCACACACTAGGGCCAATTTAGTGTTGCCAATCAACCTATCCCCAGGTGCATGTCTTTGGAAGTGGGAGGAAGCCGGAGTACCCGGAGGGAACCCACGCATTCACGGGGAGAACATGCAAACTCCACACAGAAAGATCCCGAGCCTGGATTTGAACCCAGGACATGTTTAATTATTATTTCAAAATGTATATATAAACAAAATGTTTTAATTCGCAAACTCAAAAATGATTTCAACAAACGTTTTTGCAGAGGGTTTTGTCAAACATGTTACATCTGAAAAGTTAAATCAGAGCGCAAACAAACAAAGTCTGATTCAAAAATATTTAGATATAAATTATTTCTGATAAATGAGTATGTAGGCACCAATACAGTAGTTCAGTCACAAACACATACATTGCCCGCCTGCGAGTTCGCATCAAGAGCAGGATTACTGGTGAGCTGCAGTGAGACTAAGTGTGTCACTATAAAGTTGTGGTCTTTTTCAACGTTGTTTTTCAATTTATATGCCAGTGTTGGACACATTTATTTATTTTATTTTTCTGGTCCGGATTTTCAGCTGTGTAAGAGGAAAGCGTGCACACACGCACACACACATGCGCGCACACGTACACAAACATTTACAGACACACAAAGGATCAAGGTCAATAAAGGCGGATTTCTCCGTGCAGCAATATACCGAGCATCGTTGCTTCCCTATTATTTATTCCTGTGGTATCTTCTAAAAGAGATTTCCGCCACGTTTGATCAAAATAATATATGTTCGAACTCAAATTAATCATGATCATTTAATCGCCCCGCTCTCCATGTTTTACGAATCCCAAAACCAGTGAAGTTGGCACGTAAATCGTTAATAAAAACAGAATACAATGATTTGCAAATCCTTTTCAACCTATTTTCAATTGAATAGACTGCACAATGTGCCAACTTCACTGGATTTGGGTTTTTGTATTTAAAAAGGATAATGGACACAACATACTTTCCTTGGCAGAAGAAACATTAAACATCTTATTTCTTAAGAGCCATATTATATTGATTTGATTGTTTAAATATGTTCCCAATCAATATTTAAGGCCTCTGATTGGATTTGATACTTTGACTATATATTATAGATGTGTAAATGTTTCATGGCAAGTAACTGAAGTAAACACAATAACACATTTTTATAAAGTGTATTTTATTAAAATTATAATTATGTGAATGTTGTAATGCTATATAAAATGTTCTAGTATTTTTGTAAATTAGATGATGCATTAAATGTGTGGTATTAAATTGCAACATAAATTTTTTTAAACAAAATTAAGTGGCTAATAATGTACAATAACTAATCAAACCTACTATTGGGTCCCATTTAAATCACTTAGGATTTGCCCTCAAAGCCTTTTCTATCTAGAGCACGGGTGTCAAACTCATTTCAGCTCAGGAGCCGCTTAGAGAAAAATCATTTCCCACATGGGCCAGACAGGTAAAATCATGGCATAATAACTAAAAAAATACATCTATGACAACTTCAGATAGTTTTCTTTGTTTTACTTTGGCCCAAAATAGAACAAGCACATTCTGAAAATGTACATATCACAAATTATCCTCTTGACAAATCATGTCAAATTAGTTGTAAATTCTGAGGAAAAAAATTGATGCCGTTTCAAAATCACCATGAAGAACACAATGAACTTAGACATAATCTCAGTGTATCTACAAAGCCATTAAACTTTAAGGCACAGCCCATCTAGGATTGAACAAAAAACAAACAAAAAAACATTAGTAAAAACTCTTCTATGTACAAACTACCTAATTTCTTATTTCCACGTATTGTGTGCTAACTCAATAAACATTACAAACTGAGGTAGAAACTATTCAAGAGGGTTGAGTTACTCTCTGTGTTTTAGGCATCACTGTGTATAGATAGAAAAACCATCCCTGAACAGAGGAGGCGAATAAATCTGTCCTTTCAACCATACCTTGAAGACGCTGCAATTAAGCCTCCAACGAATAACAGGAGTTACAACAGTTTAGTGTCAGAATTGGGACTAGAATGCCAATTATGCCTTTTGGTTACAACTGAATGGAATGCCAACGTGGGATATTCTGACTATTTTGGTTTAGTAGTAGTCCATCCACAGCGATAGTTCTGCCACGCAATACCTAATGCAACGAGCGGAAGTTACACTTCAACGACTGTTGTTGGCTTTGACAGTATGATTGGAACAACTGTTTTGCATCAAAACAGTTGTTTTTCTCAAGACAATAAGGCAAAACCATCATTTCCCAGACACAACCTCCTGGTTTTGGGAGTATAAATCATTAGGGTTTTGGCACCAGCCGCCAGACTAGATCTGACCAATTTAAGTCTATGAGCATGAACAGATGAAGCCTACTCGGATGAGAGGCAAAACGTTGCCTAAGACAAACCAAACAGTCCAGTTGCAATTGATTGAATACACTGAGATTAAAAGAAAATCAAACTCTTTGCCATGTGTGAACAATTTCCACAAAAAAAAAGTAATACTTCAAAAACTGACAGTATTGCAGTAAATCATACACTGTTCACTCTTTATATTTGAAAAAATACATTAAGTTTCACAGAACCATATCAATGTGCAGTGTCTCATTCAGCATTTTAAGTGGGGTTACCAATTTATGTTTAATGTTGGGTCGAGGGGGAGGATTTGCAGTCCCCTCTGTACCGTGTAACTCTTGCTTGGTATACTTGCTCGCCCGGTATGAACTATTTGCTTGCCTAACAGAATTACTATTGCGACATCCAGTGAACACATTTAGAACACCAGTTTCTTTAATTCTAAAATGCTGTTAACTTTTACCCTGGGACCGCATTGAACGTGTTCGCGAGCCCGTTCCGGCCCAAGGGCCGCATTTTTTACATCCCTGATCTAGAGACTTCATTGTTTACAAACTCAAATAACACAACTATGTTTAGAATGAGGATTGACTTTAATGTCTCTTGTATTCATGTTAACAAGTAAGCTAGCTAGCTATTAACGTGCTAGCCTGCCTCTCCAGTAAAATAGCATCATCACTGTTCTACAAGTTTATTGAAGTGCAGTTATCAGCATGGCTTCACAATAACTTTAATTTAAAATGTTAATACTAACTGCCGAGAAATTTACTGTTGTTTGTCATTAATACTGTTAATCGTTTTGTCCTTAATTTCAAGTATGCACAACAGACACAAGCCTAATGATGATGATGATAATTATACAAAGATACTTCAGAGCAATATCGGTACTTGATGATAGCAACGCTTCACATAAAACGCCATGTTCGGCTGTGCTGTGACATACCGTACATGATGAAGTATCAGTATAGTTTTTAACAGTGTATAAAAACGCCCTAACTCTACAAAGCCAATCCAGCCTTTGGCAAATATAATATTATGAGACCAAACAAAATTACTTTAAAAAAAATTCTGATCTTATCTTATCCCATCTACAGAAGTCCCCAAAACTGAGACCCTTCCATTTCACAGACCAGTTCATCCACCTCTACACATAACTTTCTTGGCTCATTTGACACAAACCTATTCCACCACCCTTCCAGAACCAATAATCTAAAAACAAAAACTGTAATTTTTCCCGTTTACATATTTAAACGGGAAGACCAATTGTTCCCAAACAGGATACTTAACAAATGAAGAGTGGCTTCAGGAGCTCTCTTCTTGGCATGATCACTAGCCCTGACTCCTAGTAGCCAAAAGCAAAGCAAATCTATTTGTTCACCAAGTAAACTCGTGACGAGGCAAAATTCCTGTCCTTTACTCAACATGTACTGCGTGGGAACTCTGTATGCCTCATCAGATTTTGAATACATGTACCCATACACCTTGAATAAATATTTTTTGAAAAACCTGATATTTTTTACATAAATAGTTTGACAAAATTTTCATCCGCAGAGGGAAATTAAAGACATTGGTTTAGGGCAGTCCTTCTTAAATAGTGGGGAGGACCCAACTGGGGGGGCGCGGTGCAATGCCAGGAGGGGGCACGTGTTACCTCGGGGAACATGCTTTTTATGCCGTACCAGAAAATGATGAAGCGTATGAAGCACTTGGTTTCAATTTAACAATGGTGGGAGACGTGGAAAAAACTGGTGTGTTGTTTTCTTTATTGTTAATGAGCGCACAATGTTATGCAGAGGTATAGTTATAACAATTTTATAGACAAATTATCCTATTCATAGTCACGCTGGAGAAAGAGGATGGGGGTGGCAAAGTATTTTCTTCTTCTATTTGAGAAGCACTGGTTTAAGGACAACACTTCAAGTTATTAATAAATTAAGATGATTAATTTGTCTATTCTATTTATTGTATTTTCACAATCATCCATTCAGCCATCCATTTTCTACTGCTTGTCCCTTTCAGGAATGTGAGGGGGCTTGAGCGTATTCCAGCTGCACTCGGGTGGAAGGGGTGTACACCCTGGACAAGTTGCCATCTCATCGCAGGGCCAAAACAGCTCGACAACTTTCACACTCACAATTACACACTAAGGCCAATTTAGGTTGTGTCTACACCAGTGTTTCTTAACCTGGGTTCGATCGAACCCTAGGGGTTCTGTGAGTTGGGCTCAAGGGTTCGGTGGAGGTCAAGACACACACCTTGTGTAAATAAAAACTTCTCCCTATCGGTGTATTACGGATACGGCAACAGCAGAAGTCACACTGATTTGCAGGTGTGTAATTTGTTTTGAGTTCATGCACTGTGTTGGTTTTGTTCTTTGAACATGGAGATGTTCAAGAACGGTTCATTTTGTGCACCAGTAAAAAAACATGGTAACACTTTAGTATGGGGAACATTCACCATTAATTAGTTGCTTATTAACATGCAAATTAGTAACATATTGGCTCTTAACTAGTCATTATTAAGTACTTATTAATGCCTTATTGGGCATGGACTTATTATAACCCTAACCCTCTAACCCTGGCCCTAACCCTCTAACCCTAACCAAATAACTCTAAATTAAGTCTTTGTTACTTGGAATATGTTCCCCTAGTGTCCAAAAAACTCCAACTTACTGTAAGTCTTTGTTACTTAGAATATGTTCCCCATACTAAAGTGGAACTGAAAACATATAACTTTGGCTTGAATTTGAAAATAAACATTTTATTTTTCACGAAAGAAGGGTTCGGTGAATGCGCATATGAAACTAGTGGGGTTTGGTACCGCCAACAAGGTTAAGAACCACTGGTCTACACTAAGCCGTATAACCCCTTACAGGAATAATTATTTAGCCTAAGCCCCATTCCAGCCACACTAAACCAACATTTAAGGTTCCGCTCCACGGACAAATTTTTACATGGGTAAGTGCGCCGTGTATTTCTTGAATCTCCAGCTCTTAGCTTTGTATGGACTCATTGATCATTTACAAACTGAGTTCGGAGAGGAAGTGACGCCAGAAAGACTGCGTCCCACACAGGAAGTGACATCAGAAAGAACGCGCCACAGTCAGCTTCATATTAAAGCGGTTTCATAACTCGGAGCTAACCACTGGAAATATGGAGGCGAGTCAACCAACATATCCGTGTTTGTCATTCTTCTACATGTATAGACACTTGTGGAAATCACACAGGAATACCATAAGAGAAAGCGATTGCAGTTATTTCGGATACAACACTTCTCCAGACGGCAAGAGAACTTTCGAATGTCCAGGTCAACTGTGATTCTACTTACCGAAACATTTTGTCCATTTGTCGAAGGAGAGTCAACAAGAATGCGGGCTACCGTGGCTGTGATAAAAAAAAGGTAGCGTGTGCTTTGTATTGCCTTGCCGTCGAGGGAAGACTAACTACAGAAAACGGCGAATACTTTTGGACAGGTAAAGCAGTTTTGGACTGGCAAAGCAGACTGTATCAGTTATTGCGTGCCATGTATGTCGCGGAATCAACGTCTAGGTCCAGAGTATATAAAGTCACCAAAAACGAATGGACAATGAAGGTGAAGGCATAAGAGTGAGGAGTGTCCTGACCAGATATCTACATCCCTAGATAAAACATTTGACAACAATCAGTCTCATTGTGTACTTTCGTGTCCCATAAAGATTTGATTAATCGATGATGACTCAGGTGTGATTCACTACAATAGGGCCCTAAAGCACACTGGATTCCAGTTAATTGAAATACCACAACACTGGATATTGTTCGGACAAGTTAAATTTAAGAACTTGCACACAAGTCAACACTGGAGGTGACTATGACTTGCGCATTTTCCACGCATGCTTATTAAGTCGCGTTGCGCCGGCTGACGGAGGGGTTCTTAAACGACCATTGTGTGTGTGTGGACAAGGATAAGGTTAGGTGGGATTTACCCTGGATAATGTGTAAAAGGGGCCTTAGTGTTGCCAATAAGCCTATCCCCAAGTGCATGTCTTTGGAGGTGGGAGAAAGCCGAAGTACCCAGAGAGAACCCACTCAGACTCACGCACATTTTCACACAGAAAGACACTGAGCACGAGAATCTAACCCAGGGTCTTCTTACTATGAGGCAAGAGCACTAACCACTACACAACTGTGAAGCCCTATATTTTCAAACATCCATCCATTTTCTACCGCGTATTCCCTTCGGGGTCGCGAGGGGTGCTGGAGCCGATCTCAGCTACAATCGACATTATACAAATAAATGATCAACCACACCATTTTTTTTCTTAAGGCAGGCAGGTACACATCTCGGTGATGTTTGCACCTCTCATTACTAGGGATGTAACGGTATCAAATCTCATGGTAAGATATTATCACAGTATTTAGGCCACTTTGCGATATTATTGTGGCTAATGTCCTAAAAAAAATAAAGCTTTTGTAAAAATGCCATAGTGTGTATAATGAAGTGTCAGGAGCAATTTTCCCTCAAATTTTTCATATGTGTGAGCAAACGCCAAAACTCCTTGAGCATTCAGTGGCGCACATGTGAGCGACGGCAGACTGGTGCACACTGTTATGCGCTTATCTTTTTATTCGATTTTGTGCGCAGAGGACGCGTGAGCAGTGTGCAATTGCACAGGCGCGTATCTTGGAGGGAACGTTGGTCAGGAGTGTTTAAGATAAAGCATGCGTTCAAATACACTTAATGTAATTGAACAAAAACTTAATGTTACAATGTTCTACTCATATTTATTACTACAAACGTGTATTTCTAAGTGCCAATAATTATGTAAGAACTAGGCCTTGGCAATATCAATTTCATCGATATATTGGAGTTTTGTGTTGCAGACAAGTTAAAAATTTAAAATCTATTTTTTTTCTTCATGCTCCGCATACTTTTTGCCCCTCAGGAGCTTGCGCCGTCCCATTACTTTCTTTGCGGCACACATAGCAAAACATGGCTAATGCTAACAAGAGCGAGATGTTTGTTTCCAAGAAAAGAAAAGTGTTGTCAGACTCAGTACTTTGGTTTTGCGGCAACAGGCGTGCATCAGGTGACTGCACGTTGCAAAGTTTGTTTCAAAAAGGCAGCAGCACAACTAACTTATTCCAGCATCTGAAACCTAAGCATCCAGCAGAGTGCAGGAAATACAACAATTTTCAAGAAGAACAAGACGCAACAACAAAAAAACTACAGGGCTAAAAACACGTTACTATGGTGGAATCATTTACAGAATATATGTCTTACACCCGAATGCAGCTGGGATAAGCTTCAGCACACCCCACGACCCCAAAAAGGGACAAGTGGTAAAAAATGGATGGATGGCTGGATGGATGTGGATGTCTGATGATGCCATGTATGATGAGAATGAAGCACAATGTGTAAAGCGGTCACTAAAGCAGTCCCTTTGCACACAGCCAAGATGTGTGCATAAAAAAGGCTGCGTTTACTTTACCCCTTTGCTAAAACAAACTATAGTCCTTTCAACGTTTTACTTCTTTATTTATTTGGATACAATGGTTAGTATGATATTTTTATGTACAGAAGTTTGTTATATGACATTTTTATTTACAGAAGTATGTTATTCAAACATCCATCCACCCATCTGGATGTTATTCAAACAGAAGTTTGAAGTTTGCACTTTATTGATCACAATGTTGGAAAATATTCTATCAAAGCAGAAGTATTTAAAGCAGAAGTATTGCTTCCTACTGGAAGCTTCTTGAAATATTTCTTTGAAAATCATTGCATAAAAAGTACAATTTATGTCTTGTCTAAAAAAAAGAACATTATACAAATGAATATTTTGCCAAGCGTAAGATGCAGTGTATGCAGTGGCCTTTCAAACTACTAGTTTTTGATTAAATTAATTGTCTAAAAAGAAGAACATTATACAAATGAATATTTTGCCAAGAGTAAGTTGCAGTGTATGCAGTGGCATTTCAAACTACTAGTTTTTGATTAAATTAAATAAAAACTTGTTTTTGAATTATCTCTGTCATTCAATGCCTGTTTTGTTTTTTTCAAAGTAGGGGGGAAAAATCTTAAATAGGAACATCTAGTGTTTCAAGTACATATTTAAAAATAATAACTTACAGTTGATGTCTTTAAAGTAACAATGTAAACATCCAGTGTAGCAAGTATAAAACAATGTACAGTTTCATGTCTTTCAACTTTCACATTACGGGAAGCAGTGTCCTCTACCGATGTTTTTTATCAGTCTGGAAAATGTTGTTTCTCAGAATAGTAAACTAACATTATAACTTTTAATAATGTAAATACTTCTCAAACTTATGTTTAGCTTCTCTGGCATCAAACATATTTCCTGTGTTATGCTTTAAGGTGGCCACTTGTCCAGCATTCAGCGTAGTTCAGTTATAAAATGAGTGGAATACAATCACTCTTTGCTAGATAAGAATGACTACTTCACAATTGTTGATAAACAAAAATTTTAAAACAATGCATTAGGTCTGCGCATGGCATTGTGCACGTAAATAGAAAGTCTTATAATGATTGTGATTACTTTACCATATGAAAAACATAGAACTGAAGAAAAATAATTAGTGGTGCATGATAAATATTTGATGTATAATTGTCAGGCCTATATGACGAACTATGACATCATAATGATAAATTCAAATTAGGGCTGGACAATTATAGCAAAAATAATAACCACCATTATTTAGATTGATATTGTAATCGCCTTATAAAAGTGTTATGATGTAAATGTCTATTAGCTACAATAGCCTACTATCAAAATGACTGTCTGAGAGGTTGAAGCAAATCTTTGTTGACAGAAATGTTTAAATTTACTATTTGTTCTGCCCGTTTTTGCATAATTGGAAAACATTAGTAAAACAGATGATTCTCAGAGGGTGCGATAACTCCTGGAAAATAATGGCTTATTAGAGTGGCCAAAGGTATAGATGTGTATGTCCAAGTTAAAGGAAGGCTGTATTCTTCTAGGGGATTTACTACAGTCTTTGCAAGTTATGTAAAGCTTGCTGTGTTCTGGAACAACATGGCACACAAACAACAATTGGAATTTCAGCCAATATTATGTACAGATAATGTGTCATGAGATCTGCAAATCTACATCAAATACACAGAGGACATAACTAAAGGAAATTAAATGAGCTCAAATATGCCCACAAATGAGGCATAATGATGAAATATGTACATACAGCTAGCCTAAATAGCATGTTAGCATTGCTTAGCTTGCAGTCATGCAGTGACCAAATATGCCTGATTAGCACTCCACACAGGTCAATATCAACAAAGCTCACACACGCCATAAAACCTTTGGTGGAGAAAATGAAAAAAAAAGTGGCACAAAACAAGTCTTTACAAGTCTTTCTACGGCAGCATCAGGAGAAAGTTATACGTGTAAACAAACTGTTACGTCACAGTCCACACAACTAAGGTGAGTTCAAGGACTGTCGGAATTTGTAGGAAAAAAAAGGCACTCCCCAAATACTCTCATCAGTGAAGCATGTTTAATATAAACTGCAGGATTTCTAAAAAACAGGAAGGTTTGTGTCATATTTTTCCTTCTACAGAAACCATATTAAAAAAAAATATATATATTTTCCCCGCAACTTTTTCCATTTTAATCTATTTTTTTTTAAAAGCTCCACAGAGCCACAAGGGCGGCGCTGAAGACTCCAAAGCCACATGTTGCCGACCCCCGGCATAGATATACTAGCGCTGTGTCAAATAGAAAGTACCATGTTGACATTCCAGACTTCTAGTAGACGGGCTGTTTTTTTCACTAATTCACTCATCTGTTTCATCATCATAAGCTCTGGAATTTGCATGCACGTTGCGCGGCCAATTAATAGTTTAGTTTTTTTCATTATCATATTTTCATAATCGTGAGAAGTCATAATCAAAATTGAAATTTGATTAATTGTGTAGCCCTAGTTCAGATTTTTTTTTAAAAACGGTTCAAGGAGGCGAGATTACCTGTATAGTGCAGTAAGTGGGATAAGGGTGCACAAATCAAGCGCTACTTTCCTTTAACTTCCCCTTAGCTTACTGTAAACAACATGGCATCAATAGTGCACTGTTTAAGAGGAATGCATTCCACATGCTGTTAGCACAAAATGTTCTGCAAACATTCCACAAGGAAGGAAAACATCAAGGTTCTAGACATCAACCCTAATCAGCCACCAGAAACACCAGCATCGCTATGACAGTGTTTTGAGAGTGATTGTGTTTTGTCACCTGGCTCCTCTGTACTCAGCTACGCATTAACCTGTGCGTGCGCGTGTTTGTGTGTAACTGAAGATGAGTGGGCCGGTTCGGAAGAAGGCAGGGGGGAACTGGGCAATGTTTTTAAGTCTGTAAAGCACTTTGTGTTGTATTTCTTTTATGTTATGATTTCATAGCCTGCAAAGACGCCTGTGTTGCTAAAGAAGCTGCCCCACAGCGAGCTACAATGCAGGGTGTGCAAACTAGTTAATTTGTATTTTTAAAAAGTAAAATAAATCAATTATCGGTCATCAATATATGTGTTGGTCTTGAGAAGCAGGTAGTTATCTTTATTGGTATCAACTTTAAAAAATATATATTGTGCATCCCCAAGTGTTGGTCTTGAGAAGCAGGTAGTTATCTGTATTGGTATCAACTTTAAAAAATATATATTGTGCATCCCTAAATGCGACAACATTATGATAGGGTAAACGCTATAAACTACACTGGACAAGCAGCGTTTTTTGGGTCAAAAATCGACCGAATAAATCCCAGATTTTTTAAAAGACCAATTGCAGCACATTTCATAAAGCAAGACACATAAATGCTACTTTAAAGGACAATAAATAAAGCACAAAGATCATGTCACTCGCCTTTAATCAATCTCGTCTTTCACCAGCAACAGCAGATGTTTGCACACAATAGGTCAAAGTGTATCCCTGTTTAAAAAACTAAGCCTGGCAGAAGCAGACATTCGTCCAAATAAACTGGCAGCCCCTTCCATCATCCCATTTGCGTGGATTTCAGTATAATGCATCACTGCAACCTTTGTTTTTAAACTTTGTGTGCACCAGCTAAAATGTTTTCTCTGGCTTCCATGTGTCAAAAAGGATACCACACAGCTAAGGGGTTTACTGTGGCATCTGTTACGTAAACTCACAGTGGGAAGGTTCGTAACACAAATTGTTGCTCGCACCCTAGAGCATAGCAATTTGCAGAAAGACAGCTGGTTTCCCGGAAAACTCCTAAACTGTCACTTTTAACCCGAGGTACCACTTGTACTACCTTCCAGGTAGTTTTAGTCCATGATTCTGGAATGACACCCAAAAAACAGAAAAAAGGAAAAACTGGTTTGTTGTTAAAAAAAAAAAAAGGAATTGTGACTGTGAATTAAGTAATGACTAAGTATTTAGTAGCTACTTTAATAAAGACAATTATTCAAGATACTTAAAAAAAAAACATAGCACAAAAAACAACAATTAGTGCTATGTTTTTCCAATTAAAGTAATCATTTAAATATAATAAATACTTACAGTATAAGGCACACTTACTTCTTATGAAATACAGTATTTACAGTTTGAAAGTTTATTTCCAATAGAGAAATACTTCCAGCATAAGGCATACTTATGAACGAACGGCGTGGCGCAGTTGGGAGAGTGACCGCGCGCAACCCGAGGGTCCCTGGTTCAATCCCCACCTAGTACCAACCTCGTCACGTCTGTTGTGTCCTTAAACAAGACACTTCACCCTTGCTCCTGATGGGTGGTGGTTAGCGCCTTGCATGGCAGCTCCCTCCATCAGTGTGTGAATGTGTGTGAATGGGTGAATGTGGAAGTAGCGCCAAAGCGCTTTGAGTACCTTGAAGGTAGAAAAGCGCTATACAAGTACAACCCATTTACCATTTACTTACTTCTAATGAAATACAGTATTTAAATTTTAGAGGTTTATTTCCATTTAGTTTATTGTATTCAGTTAAATGACACAAAATTGCTCGTTCTCAACCATGTGTTTCGTTTTAAGACCGTAAAACAAATTGGTCATATTACCAATCTGTGTCGGAATTATTGCTACACCCACTGTGAAGTGGGTAGTTTTCTGCTGATGGTCAGACGGCTTAAATTTTAACCAAGTTGAAATGATGGATGAGGTACCAGTCTTTTTCACCAGCTCCTCTGTTTATTAGTTACAGACTGAGTGATCAACATGCATTATCAAAACAAAGCAATAGAATTAAAGTCACTGTCATGGGCAAAATTTAACAATTATACATTGTTTCTATCACCCATTATTAGCTGAGCTGTGCTTCAGGTTGGTGGCGTTAAATTCTGACAACTTTGTTCACTTTTTTTTAATTTATTTTTAGGTTTAACTCCTGTATTTACGCTTCTAGACTTCTTTTACACACAACATAATTTTTAGGGTTTTTGATGTGGTCAGCATTCTCACTCAACACTGAAACCTGCTTGCAGGCGGACAGATCCCCCTCTCTAGGGTGGTCTCGGTCCACCATTTTGGTCCAGTGCTGGGTTCAGTGGACTGTGTGTATCATAACAACTGACCGTCAAGTGTGAACACACCTTAAGAAAGTGTGTGTCAATAAGGCTGGTGTATTTGTTATTGGTTGTCCTTTATGGGCCTAAGGACAATCCAGATCAAGTTGATCCACAAAATAAACCACATTTATTAAGTGGCTGTTTACAACTTGCTTAAAATTATATTTTCAAACCAAAAACCGGCAGGCTAATGAGGTTTAACAAAACATATATTTTATGCGTTTATATTTTACCACAATGACTGACTATATTGAATAAAAATTGCTTGTCGGCAAACGGAAATAATCTGGCCTTCGGGTTGTCACTTAATGTTATGTTTGTTGCTTGTTTCAAAAACACAGGAACTCTTTATTTACAAATCCGCAGGATACTCGTACTTACTTGTCGTATCTCTGCTACTACTATCGTCTATACTTCTAGTTCCAAACCACCCCTAAGACTTTTGGGTAACGTAGCTACTCTACACACACCAACACACAGAAAACCTCCAGAAGCAAACCCAACCTTGATAATTTCCATAAATGCTAAGAACTTTTAAGACACAGCTTAAACAAACATTTCCCTTGTTTTGCAAACACTTTGACCCTCCTGGTGAAATATGTAAACCTGTGATGTTCCATGTTAGGCCAAGGGGCCATTTGTGGAACACAGCTTTTTTTTTGGAATCCGTAGAACATTGTAGAAATAATATAACAAAATAAAAAAACTGATAAAAGAGCCATAATGTAAGAAAATACGATATACTCATTTTATTGTCATTGTTATGGTTAATAACAAAATAATGTAATGACAAAAAGATGAAAATATTGATCCATGTAATGCATAAAGACACAAAAATGTGTCCTTACATACAACATTTCTTTATCCTTTTAATTAACCTATTTCATTACAAATAACAATATACTGTAATGTCAGCAACTGCTGTATTGTATTGTTTATGTACACCAAAAACATCAAAATCATAATTGGAAATTTTTCTTTTAAGAGAAAATAAATGGGGATTTTATTTTTGGCCAAAATTGTGCAGCCCGAGTACATACACAAAAGCAGTCTCAAAGGTGCAACTAACAATTTGCAATGCTTTCAGTTTGATGGTTTACAGAACATCTTTGATGAGATTGTGTCAAACGTTGCTCATTAACACTCAAGTGAGAAGTTGCAAAAAGAGGTGAGAAAATTATCGATTATTCGATGCATCATGTTTGGAGCAAGGAGGATTCAAAATAAATGATAAATATCTAAATATCAATTCTTTATGAATGTTCAATGAAGTGATACAGACAGAGAGAGGATGAAAGGGCAAGCTATTACAATAATCTAAAAGCTTTTTGTAATCAAACATTGCAGCCCTAAATAATAAACAGGGACAAGCGGTAGAAAAATGGATATGCAAATGTTAAATTTATAATCAAGTCATAGTTACTGAATCATGAGGTACCCACAGATTCGCCAATCTCGCTCCAAACTACTCATTTTTCCATTAAAAGGCTCCCATATTATATTGTTATAATATATAACACCAATGTTACAGTAATTGTATTTATAATTTACCATTTTTTCAATAAGCTCTAGAAAAGGTTTCTAAATTGACTAAATTAATTGAATATAACTTCGAGCAGTTGTGTATCACTTGGATAGCTGTGTCTTCACATCACTGTTTATTAAACATTGCTTTCAGATTTTATTGGGGAATACTGCCTATGACTTGTGTAAGACAAGGACACATCTGTTTTTTTACTTTAATGCAGTCTAATTTTTAATATACGCAAAGTATTAGATGGCTAACAATACAGCGCCATAAAGCCCTCCAAAGAAACATCCAAAAAATATCAACAAAGCTCCATTTACATCTTGTGACCTAAATATTAAACAAGTATTAGCAATATTGTTATTACAAGCGCTATAACGCAGAAACTACTTTTAGTGGCGTTGTGATCGCAGATACTAAGCCAATGAGCTACTGCATCGTGCGTTGGTGAAAGTTAATTCTAGATTATTGAATTACGCCTCTCACCTGGATAGTGGAAGGTTTTAGCAATAAATCAAGGAGTTGGTCAGCTTCGACATTCAACTTGGACCCAGAGATGGCGAGAAAGACACGAAAAAGCGCGTTTTGCTTTTTTTTTTTTTTAAACCTTTGGGTGGGTTATTATTATTAATCCTTCATAAAAAAATATATCAACATACCATGAGTCAGCATTCCAGTGAGAGAAAACACCGTACAGTCAGTGATTGTTTTATTGTGTTCGTAGTTTGTATTTCCAGCTTTGCACTTAGCAATACTGCGGCATGATGCTTGGCATTTCTCTAAAGCTTAATCTGTTTAGCACACAGCTTCTAAAACGTGTAGCTCATTCTCCTTATATTCAAGCTTAAAAATATAAGGTTCTGGGTCATCATTTGTCCCAAAGCAGTCTTGGATGCCTCTCATGAAGTCTGTCATGATGAGTAGTAGTTTTGTTGTTCAAGGGAAAAGCGAGCGTTGTGATGAGTCTGTGAAATTAATATGCGTTGATGCTTAAAGTACCATTATAATGGAAAAACAAGTTGACTGTTCACTGTATCCAATAAACCATACCCAATTGTATTTCCAAATCCGTAAAAATTCCACAATTTTAGACAGCCATTTTAAATATTCCGTTACGAATGTCAATTTTTGTAGATTCGGGGTTGGTTGACATCATGATGGCAACGCTTTTGCACTCTTGACCATATGATCAGATCAGTCATACTAGAATAGAAATACGCAAAAATTGGAATGCATCATGCTGTAAATCATTCATAATCACTATTTCAGACAAAACACATGTTTTTCCTGTTTATGGTTTTGAAATGTTAAATAAATAAATATAAAGTCAGCCAGCAATTGAATCAATGGTGCCTCCTCTTTTCAGGGATGGGAATGAAGATTTACCAAATCATCTGAAAATGTTTTAATCCTAAAACACCGCTTTGCGGAAGGCCGTTTGCGGCCTGATCCGAGTGCTAAAAAGTGCAGTCGCCTGCCAGGGGGGTCTGGGGCCATGCTCCCCCATAAAAATTTTGAAATATATGTTAGCTTAGGATGCATTTCCTGCTATTTTGAGTCAAAATCTAACAATATTCTCCTGACCAAAATTTCACATTTATTAGCAAATATTTCATAAAAATGTATCATGTGATGAAATTTATGTATACAAGTTTACACATATCAAATTCTTGCACACTTTTGGATAATAGACAAAAATATGCTTACAAATGGATTAACCAGAATTCAAAATATAAAAATGTTGAAACACATAAGATCGTGTATTGTCCCTCTGAATGGACTCGTCTGTCATAGATTGGTGTGAGTGGAGCCGAGTCGGAGGTGGGAGGCTTCAATAGTTGATTTGAGGCTGCATTTGTGATGATGTTTGACTTCAGCTTGAAGGCAGATCCCAGTGAAAAATTACTTCTCCGTAAAGTCACTTTACTTAGATGCCTAACCGATTTCGCGTGGTCAAAGAGTGCCACCTTTACCAGAGATCCATAGTTCACAATGTCCTTGCAATATAAGCACTGAGACCGAAGACTAGCCAGGGACACGCCACCTGAGCCCCGGGGAGATGAGCGAAGAGGGCGCAGCGCGCAGGGACCCTCCTGCTGTCCCACCGACCAGTCAAAGCGCCCGCCGCGACAAATAGCGACCAAAACAGTCGCTGTACTCCAGGGGAAGTGCAGAGATCTTCACCGCGTCAGGATGTGCCAACCAAGCTTTCACTTTTACCAGTTAGCCGGATCGCACTCCTCTGCGTTTCCGCTTCCTGGGCAGTGGCGTGTTCACGCGACGGAAGCACTCGGGTAGGTTAGCATTAGCACGGAAAAATGAATGAGTCTCTTGCATTGTAAAGTTCACATGACCGTACTGACTCCCCTATCCTCAACAACTCCTGGCGTTCATACACTAGAAGTGAATCGATGGTCCTCAATACACATGTCAAAATAACCACAAAACAGACAGTAGTGCTCAGAAACAAGCGGCGAACCAGACACAACAGCGCCATCTTGTTCTCTTCTAGTATAACGAATTATATAATATATAATATTATTAGAGTAAGAGTTCAGAAGCGCTCACAATAATTGAGGATCAGGGAATAAATATTGTCAGCAAACGACGCGTGCAGACGCCTTTAACGGGCAATGTCATTGGTTGATGTCGTCAGCTGATTGTAGAGCTAGCCAATCTGGTACCTTCACACATTGGCATTATATTATATAAATGACAGGCGGCGCCAAAATCGGCGGAATTCCGCGGATTCGCAGAAAATTCCCATCCCTGTCTATTCCATCAACAAAACCCAGTCCAAATAACCATCCAACATCCAAAAAACGCCAGCAATACTCCATCTACATCTTGTCACCTGAATATTAACCAAGTATTAGCGATATTGTTACTATAAACGCTGAACCAGACAAACTATTTATTAGCAGTGCATTGATCACAGAGAGCTCACAAGCTTATGCTGCAGCATTGACCTGGCTAGTGTCCTGCTGCTGCCTTTACTAAAGCTGGATCTGTTTAGCAAAAATGTGTAACTCCCGCTTCTTATATTTAAGCTCAGAAATATTACTTTCTGAATCATTTCTTCCCTAAGTAATCTTTTTTGCCGCTTACGATATCTGATTGATTATCATTGATGTTGGTGGGGAAGGGATCTGTGGTTCCCACGTCTACGTCACAGATTACGTGACTGGCTTGCTCATTATCTCTCAATATTGCTCGGGAGTCTATTTGAGATTGATACTATTGAAGTCATATCTATTTACTCGCAAACTTTGTAAGTCTTTCAATGTAATAAATCAAATATGTATATGCCTGGGTCAAAAACAAATTTTGCTCAGTAATATATTGCAGGGTTTCCCCTGAACTGCCAAGATATATGTGATAGTGTGAGCGTGGTTTTGGGCGTGGTCACCATGACTTCAGAATAATTTGCATAATTCTTAAAAGCCACCACTGCCCTCTTAATATTTGCACATTTTGCCGATGGCTGTCTGCGGGTATATCTGCAATATAAATAAATATTACCTCCACAGACATGCTGACAAGACTCCAGATAGTCACAATGCCGTGCGTTTTGTTTACAGTAGCACGGTTTTCGGTGATCAAAGTTTTTTCCGGTGGTCAGGTTTTCGGTACATCATTTGTCAATAGCAATTCATACTGTAACAACCAACTAATGTTAATGTTTATGTGGTTTGTATTTGATGCCAGTTTTTCACATGGTCACAAACACACCGTCTGTGCCTGAAAGGTGATTGGTGCAGAATGAAGAAGGGTTTGGTGTGTTCGGGGAAACACAGACTCACGAGACGAAAGTGTATACCTGTGAGGTAAAACCTGTTGGAACTGTGCCGTTTGTTATCATAATATTGGTAATAATAGTTAAAAATAGCCTCGGACTTTGTGATTTCTTCTCGGGACTACAATACATTCTATTATTTTAATTGGTTTTCAACTAAAAAAGAAGGTCAAAGTGTGGCGGTAATAAAAATCATGTGGCAACGCACCACATTCAACTACATAAGGTGGAAACCCTGCATTGACTACAAATTATTGCCAATAAACAATATTATTGCCATTATTTTTTGAGACCAAATTACCAATGATGTAATAATACATAATAAAAATGCATATCCTTTCAAATGCAATAAACGTGTATTTCAAAAGTATTAAATGGCAGTATGTTTTTTGCAATGTATTTAACCGCACTATCTGTGGGACGTTCACAATTATGTGCAGTTTTGTCTGCACTCACCTTGTTCACCCAATGCAAGTGAGTGTGAACTGTCAGGTGGTCTTGTGTAAAATAGCACATTCGACAAACTGGCTCCTCTGTGTTGATTGGCACAATCTGTTCCAAAATTTTAAACTGAAATATTCCCACACTGGTGGACATTTGCATATTTGCAAATTCTACTACGACATGTGTTGGTCACGAGCTAACTTGCTGCACTGTATGATGCTAGCGGCTCAGTAGCCCCGCCTCGCCGCACAAAGTGTCAAAGACACTTAATGAAAGACACAAGGATTCACTCCTTTTTCATTCCCCTATGGCACAACAGTGTGCTGAAAGCGATGAAAAGCGTGAGTGATCCTGTAGCATGCACATCGCGATTTATCGATGCTGGAAAAATTACCGAATTAATTTAAATTTATCAACAGTTAATTAACCTATCGGCCTAAATATATATGATAATAGATATAGATTCCATTATACTGTACTTTAAAATGACCGAAATATTCAAATATTACATCTTATTCTTAATATGCCTGTTACTACATCACATATACACTTGGAGTTTGAGGTTTTTTTTAGGCTATGTCTATACTCAGACGGATAACCCCTTAAACAAATAATTATTTAGCCTAAGCCCTGTTTCAGCCACACTAAACAATCATTTAAGGTCCCCCTCAGGGTTTGTATGGACTCATTGATCGTTTACAAACGGAGTTTGGAGAGGTAGTAATGCCAGAAAGACCGTGTCTCACACAGGAAGTGATGTCAGAAAGAACGCACCAGAGCTAGCTTCATAATAAACCGGTTTCGTAACTCAGAGCTAATCAGTGAAAATATGAAGGCGAGTCATCCAGACATGCACGTTTCTCCTTCAGTCTGTACTGATGCTTGTGGAAATCACAAATGAATACCTTAAGAAAAAGCGGTTGCAGCTATTTCGAATACTACACATCTCAAACGGCAAGAAAACTTTTGAATGTCCAGGTCAGCTGTGATTCTTCTTACCGAAAAACTTTGTCAATTTGTCGAAGGAGAGACAACGAGAATGCGGGCTCCCGTGATGTGATAAAAAAGGCAGCGTGTGCTTTGTATTACCTGGTTGTCGAGGGAAGACTACGGAAAACGGCGAATGCTTTTGGTCTGGCAAAGCAGACTGTATCAGTTATTGTCCACAATGTATGTCGTGGACTCAACGTCTAGGGCCAGAGTATATAAAGTCACCAAAAACAAATGGCCAATGAAGGTGAAGGCAAAAGAGTGAGGAGTCTCCTAAACAGATATCTTGATCCTGAGATTGATTGTTGTAAAATGTTCTTGTCACATTGTGTACTTTTAAGTGTTTATCAAAGATCTGATTCATTTATGACGGCTCAGGTGTGATTCACTACAACAGGCCCCCACAGCACACTGGATTCCAGTTAATTGAAATACCTCAACACTGGATATTGTTCAGATAAGTTACATTTAATTTAAGAACTAGCACACAAAGCAACACTGACGGTGACTATGATGTGCGCATTTTCCGCACGTGCGTATTAGGCCGCGTTTAGCTGGCGCACGGAGGGGGTCTTAAATGTTGGTATTGCTGTGTGTGGACACGGATAAGGTTCGGTGGGATTTACCCTGGATAACCTTAGAGCAGTGGTTCTTAACCTTGTTGGAGGTTTCATATGCTTATTAACCGAACCCTTCTTTAGTGAAAAATAAAATGTTGTTTTTTGTCAGATTCAAGACAAAGTTATGTGTGTTTGGTAACACTTTGTTTTGGGGAACATATTCTAAGTAACAAAGACTTAATTTAGAGTTTTTTGGACACTAGGGGAACACTTTGTAAGTATCAAAGACCTAATTTATAGTTATTTAGTTAGGGTTATAATAAGGCCATGCCGAATAAGGCTTTAATAAGTACTTAATAATGACTAGTTAAGAGCCAATATGTTACTCATTTGCATGTTAATAAGCAACTTAATTAATGGTGAATATGTTCCCCATACTAAAGTGTTAGCATGTTTTTTTACTGGTGCACAAAAAACGCATGAACATCACCTTGTTCAGAGAACAAAACCAACACAGTGTCTAAACTCACAACAAATGACACACCTGCAAATTAGTATGACTTCTGCTGTTGCCGTATCCGTAATACGCCGATAAGGAGAAGTTTTTATTTACACGATGAGTCGGGTGTGTTTTGACCTCCGCCGAACCCCTGAGCCCGACTCACCGAACCCCTAGGGTTCTATCGAACCCAGGTTAAGAACCACTACCTTAGAGTAAACAGGGCTTTAGAGCGCTGTATAGGCAAAATCAAGCAACTTCTATTGGCTCCATTGTTAACTGACTTTTGCTAAAAAAAATTTATGAGTTAGAATGCATTAAAAAATGTAACAACATGTGCACTTCTCTCACGTAAGGATTGTGAATGATAAATACAGGGGTGTGGGAAAAAATCGTTTTGAATCGATTCTCATTTTTAAAAAGTCGATTTTTTTTTAACAATCCAACAAAACAATACACAGCAATACCATAACAATGCAATCCAATTCCAAAACCAAAGCTGACCCAGCAACACTCAGAACTGCAATAAACAGAGCAATTGAGAGGAGACACAAACACGGCAGAGAACAAACCAAAAGTAGTGAAACAAAAATGAATATTATCAACAACAGGATCAATATTGCTTATAATTTCAGCATAACAGTGAATAAAAATCCCTCATTGACATTAACATTAGACATTTATAAAAATTAAAAAAAAAAGAAGTGTCACAGTGGCTTACACTTGCATCACATCTCATAATCTTGACAACACACTGTGTCCAATATGTTCACAAAGATGAAATAAGTCAAATTTTTGGTTTGTTTAATAGTAAAAACAAATTTACATTATTGCAATCAGTTGATAAAACATTGTCCTTTACAATTATAAAAGGTTTTTTTTTTTAAATCTACTACTCTGCTTGCATGTCAGCAGACTGGGGTAGATCCTGCTGAAATCCTATGTATTGAATGAATACAGAATCGTTTTGAAAAATATCATTTTAGAATTGAGAATCACGTTGGATAGAAAAAAAATCGATATATTATCGAATCGTGACCCCAAGAATCGATATTGAATGGAATCGTGGGACACCCAAAGATTCGCAGCCCTAATAAATACAATTCCAAAAAAGGGCACAGTACCTCTTTTTTAAAACAAAAGGCCTTACTTGGGTGAAACTTCGAGAAGTTGAATTGGATTGCAGTGTCCTCGCATGACTATTTGTGAAACTAAGAAGACAATGTTTTTTTAAAGAAAAAATAACACCCCAGTGGCAAGAAAAAGTAAAATAAAAGTCGTTAAAAGCTCGTCGAAGACAAAGTTTCGATTCAGTGCAATGTCACCCGTCTATGTTTTTAGTCCAAACACACAGCTAATTCGCGGCTAATGCTAAGCTAATTGCTACAGCGGGAGGGCTCTCCTCTTAGATCTTCGCCAGCACCTTCTCTCCGTCCTCAGCTGCTTCGCCGCATTTCAGTCACGACTCCAACTGCGTTGTGGCAATGTTATTTTCCTCATGTGTGTACAAACACGGCCGCGCTGTCGTCGGTAAGTGCGTTTATGTGTCAACAGTTTCCCGGGACGTACGGTACTGAATGAAGCCCGAGCAGCAGCGGTGTCACCAAAGCGAGCTGGCCGTTGTGTCTTGAAGGCCCCAGCCTGGTCCTCCGTGTGTTTTTATTAAAAAAAACAAAAAAAACTCTGACGAATAAACAATGACAACTTACTGCTTTTAACGTTGACAAGTATTCGCCTTACCTTTGCTTTAGTAATGATGTGTGTGGCCAGTTTTACGACCGCAAAATTCCCCTTGCCGATGGTCCGTTCGATCTCGTAGTGGCCCACTCGGGCAGGAGGGGGCCTGGTGGTGGAAGTCTGGACCGGATTGGTGATGCACCCGGCGGCCGCGCTTGCACGACTGGGGTGGCTGAGCCCGGCAGATGGTTGGACTCGGTTCTGAGGGCCCATGCCGGCGTGGGTCGGTCGGGCAGAGTGCGTTATCCCGGCCGCGGGAGTCCCAGCAGCACCTCCGCTTGACACGGCCGCCATCTTCTCGCCTCTCTGCGGGAACAACAAGCAGCGTTGCGCAGCGCGCGCGCGCGCGCACACCCCCGCCCTGCGTCATTTTTACGTGCGGCGCTACTTCGCAGCGCCCTCTCTAGGTTGTTACTATGGAAACGATGAGCGTAACACATGACCTCATCTGCAAGAACGTGTTGTGGTCGCCAGGGCGACACGAGAAGTGCGCAACATCGCTCTGGCTGACATCATCCAGTGCCCCTTTGCAGATAAGACGAGCTTTGCGCTTCTAACATTTAAACGACACGTCGCAAAATGACCAGATGGTCGCATTAAACCACACATTACTGACCTTGCACATCTTAATGTTTAACGTCTGAAACTTTCAATCAATCAACCAATGTTTATTTATATAGCCCTAAATTACGAATGTCTCAAAGGGCTGCACAAACCACTACGACTACGACATCCTCGGAAGAACCTACAAAAGGGCAAGGAAAACTCACACCCAGTGGGCAAGGAGAACTCACACCCAGTGGGACGTCGGTGACAATGATGACTATGAGAACCTTGGAGACTCCCCCTTCTCCTCTAGGGGACCGAAAGCAATGGATGTCGAGCGGGTCTAACAGGATACTGTGAAAGTTCAATCCATAGTGGATCCAACACAGCCGCGAGATTTCAGTTCAAAGCGGATCCAAGACACCAGCGAGAGCCCCGTCCACAGGAAACCATCCCAAGCGGAGTCGGATCAGCAGCGTAGAGATGTCCCCAACCGATACACAGGCGAGTGGTCCATCCTAGGTCCTGACGAGCGGTCCATCCTGGGCCCCGACTCTGGACAGTCAGTACTTCATCCATGGCCATCGGACCGGACCCCCTCCACAAGGGAGGGGGGGACAGAGGAGAAAACGAAAAGAAGCGGCACATCAACTGGTCTAAAAAGGAGGTATATTTATAGGCTAGAGTATACAAATGAGTTTTAAGGTAAGACTTAAATGCTTCTACTGAGGTAGCATCTCGAACTGTTACCGGGAGGGCATTCCAGAGTACTGGAGCCCGAACGAAAAACGCTCTATAGCCCACAGACTTTTTTTGGGCTTTAGGAATCACTAATAAGCCGGAGTCCTTTGAACGCAGATTTCTTGCCGGGACATAAGGTACAATACAATCGGCAAGATAGGATGGAGCTAAACTTTAAAATGAATTGGTCATTGTAGCTCAGTGGTTCTCAGATGGGGGTAGGCGTACCCCTGGGGGTACTTGAAGGTATGCCGAGGCGTGCGTCAGATTTATTTTTAATATTCTAAAAATAGCAACAATTCAAAAATCCTTTATAAATATATTTATTGAATAGTACTTCAACAAAATATGAACATAAGTTCATAAACTGTGAAAAGAAATGTAACAATGCAATAAATATGTTTATTGAATAATACTTCAACAAACTATGAATGTAAAGGCCTACTGAAATGAGATTTTCTTATTTAAACAGGGATAGCAGGTCCATTCTATGTGTCATACTTGATCATTTCGCGATATTGCCATATTTTTGCTGAAAGGATTTAGTAGAGAACATCCACAATAAAGTTCACAACTTTTGGTCGCTAACAGAAAAGCCCTGCCTTTACCGGAAGTCGCAGACGATGACGTCACCCAATGAGGGCTCCTCACATAGTCACATTGTTTTTAATGGGAGCCTCCAACAAAAACAGCTATTCGGACCGAGAAAACGACAATTTCCCCATCAAAAAAAAAAAAAACAAGTTTAAAAAAAACTACGCAATTTCATTGGGACAGATTCAGATGTTTTTAGACACATTTACTAGGATAACTCTGGGAAATCTCTTATCTTTCTATTGTGTTGATAGTGTTTTAGTGAGTTTAACAATACCTGATAGTCGGAGGTGTGTGTCCACGGGTGTCTTGACGCCAATGTCTCAGGGAAGTCGACGCCAACTTTATGGACGGGACAAGCTCAGCTGATCTCCGGTAAAAAGTGACTTTTTACCACAATTTTCTCACCAAAACCTGCTGGTTGACATTCGGTCGGGATGCATGTTCACTTGACCGCGCTCTGATCCATAGTAAAGTTTCACCTCTGGGAGTTTTGAACAAGGAATCACCGTGTGTTTGTGTGGCTAAAGGCTAAAGCTTCCCAACTCCATCTTTCTACTTTGACTTCTCCAATATTAATTGATCAAATTGCAAAAGATTCAGCAACACAGATGTCCAAAATACTGTGTAATTATGCCGTTAAAGCAGACGACTTTTAGCTGTGTGTGTGTGCAGCGCTCATATTTCCTAACAGTCCGTGACGTCACGCGTACACATCATCATTACGCGAAGTTTTGAAGAAAAAACTCCCGGGAAATTTAAAATTGCAATTTAGTAAACTAAAAAGGCCTTATTGGCATTTGTTGCAATGTTAATATTTCGTCATTGATATATAAACTATCAGACTGCATGGTGGGTCGTAGTGGGTTTTAGTAGGTCTTAAGTTCATAAACTGTGAAAAGAAATGCAACAATGCAATAAATATATTTATTGAATAATAATTCAACAAAATATGAATGTAACTTCATAAACTGTGAAAAGAAATGCAACAATGCAATATTCAGTGTTGACAGCTAGATTTTTTGTGGACATGTTCCATAAAGATTGATGTTAAAGGTTTTTTTTTTTTTGTGAAGAAATGTTTAGAATTAGGTTCATGAATCCGGATGGATCTCTATTACAATCCCCAAAGAGAACACTTTAAGTTGATGATTACCTCTATGTGTAGACATCTTTATTTATAATTGAATCACTTGTTTATTTTTCAACAAGTTTAAGTTATTTTTATATATTTTTTTCCAAATAGTTCAAGAAAGACCACTACAAATGAGCAATATTTTGCACTGTTATATCGTTTAATAAATCAGAACCTGATGACATAGTGCTGTAGTTTACTTCTTTATCTCTTTTTTTCAACCAAAAATGCTTTGCTCTGATTAGGGGGTACTTGAAATAAAAAAATGCTCACAGGGGGTACATCACTGAAAAAAGGTTGAGAACCACTGTTGTAGCTTAATCCCTTTTAAAATAGAATTGTATTCTATTTTACTATTTCATGGAGGAGTGTCCAAACTGTGGCCAAGGGGTCCATTTGCCGCACGCAGCTATTTTATTAACGGTCCTTGGAACATTATAAAAATTAAAAAGTGGAATAAAAGAGCAAACAGGTTAAATGTAACGAAAACAAATGGCAATATTGACTCATCGCTCATAAACTAGTAATGAATCGAACATCGTTATGAATTATTGGCCTATTCAAGGCTCTAATTAAGTCACATCAAAAATTCCACTTTGAAATATTTTGGGGAGAAGATATTGTGTGTTTTTGACAAAAAGTTCATTAATCAAACATCAATCAATCATCCATCCATCCATTTTCTACCGCTTGTCCCTTTTTGGGGTCGCGGGGGGTGCTGGAGCCTATCTCAGCTGCATTCGGGCGGAAAGCGTCGTACACCCAGGACAAGTCGCCTCCTCATCACAGGGCCAACACAGATAGACAGACATGTTTATTAATATAGGCCTTAATCACAAGGGTCTTAAAGGGCTGCACAAGCCACAACGACATCCTCGGCTCAGATCCCACATCAGGCTAGAAAAAACTCAACCCAATGGGATACACTGAGAAACTTTGGAGTGGATCTAGTTAATAGTGTGAGAGTCCAGTACATAGTGGGGCCAGCAGGAGATCATCTTGAGTGGAGACAGGTCAGCAGCGCAGAGACGTCCCCAACTGGCGCACGGATGAGTGGTCCACCCCGGGTCCCGTCTTTGAACAGCTAGCGCGTCATATATGTAAAGATGGGGGGGTCGCAGCTTGCTGTGAGGTCGTTCTCCCAGGAGGGCAGACGGACTACTCGGGACATGGCGTTTAGATGAAAACATGATTTAATTTTAACTAAAAAAAAAGGTACAAACAAAAAGGCGCACAAGGCGAAAACACAACTTGACGAAGGAAACCAAAACTAACACTACGACTAAACTTTGGACATAAAAAAAAAACACTTACTGTGGCTTGACAATAGGAGCATGGTCTTTGGCATGAAAATAATAGCATGGACAGAGAATGAAATGAACACAATGACGCCAGGACGACCGACAGAAAATGACAGGCTTAAATAGTGATGTGCTGATTGAAAACAGGTGCATGAATTCAAATGAATCAGGTGCGTGAGTCGGGAGGACAGGTGAACTGATTGGTCATCATGGTGACAAAACAGGGAGTGAAAAAACAGGAACTTAAAGAGTCCAAAGGTCAACAGAACATAGCCAAACAAGACATGATCAACAAGACATGACAATATATGTGGTCAACTAATCTGTGCCCTCGCTCTACACGAAGGAGAGCGGGGCAAAGCAGAAAAGAGACGCCAGATCAATTTGTCTAAAAGGGGGGTCTATTTAAAGGCTAGAGTATACAAATTAGTTTTAAGATGGGACTTAAATGCTTCTACTGAGGTAACATCTCTAACTGTTACAGAGGGCAATCCAGTATACTTGAGCCCAAATAGAAAACGCCCTCTAGCCCGCAGACTTTCAATGTTCCACGTCTGAAACTTTAAAATGTATTGGTTATTGGAGCATAATTACTTTTAAATGGAATTGATTTCTATTTTACTATTTCATGGAGTGGTGTCCAAGTGGAATAAAAGAGCAAACAGGTGAAATGTAACGACAACAAATAGCAATGTTGACTCTAATAATACAAAGCTGCCATGCTTTGTTTTTTGTTGGTTTTTTTGCTGTCATCGCTCATAAGCTAATAATGAATCGAACATTGTTATGAATTATTGACCTATTCAAGGCTCGAATTGAGTCACATCAAAAATTCCACTTTGAAATTATTTGGGGGGAATAATCAGTGTGTTTTTGACAAAAAATGTGTTTATTGTTGACCAACTCGTAGTTTTAATACCCAAACGAAACTATATTTTGTTTGTGGATGGTTGAAAATGACACAACATTTTGAGAATTTGGGGCCATGTAGAACTTTGAATATGTCCATTCATTTAAACTGGAATGTCATTGAAATTGGGGAATTTCGGGAAAACCGGGAATTGTTTTCAAATATTGACACCAGCAATTGTCTTAGACTTTATGAATGGGTTGGTGTTGGATTTTCTTGAGTTGGTTGAAAATTGTGGACATTGTAGCAGTTTGAATACAGAATTGGTATTTCGGAATTTGTGGAATTTTTTAGGAAAAATCAAATAGGTAACATTCTTGTCCTGATTACTGAAATGTTTTGATGGTGGAATGGTTGGAATTGGTTGGAACATGTGACATCGTATTCATATAATAATAAAGAATAGATGAAAATATGGTGTAGAATCTTAAATCCACACAATAAATGTAGGTGTTTTTGGTATAGAATAAAGGCATTCACACAATATTAATAAATAGATGAATGTTGGTGTATTGCATAACTATCAACTCTTTGAAGCATTCACACAATTGACTTATTTAAGGCTACAATTACATCACATCAAATATTCCACTTGAACATTTTTTGGGTGAAGAAATATTGAATACGTTGTGTTTTTACCATAAAAAGCAGGGTTTTGACAAAGAAGTCTAAAATATAAAAAAATACTTTATATCGACAGATAGAGCTGAAGTTGATATAGATTATTAAACGTTGAATTTAAAAAGTACATATACATATGACTTAGTTGTAAGATTTTTGGGACCACACTTTAGGGTATCCCTGAAGGTTAAACACATCTATATAATATTGGTTTTGAACATGATTTTTGATTTTTCTGTGTGTAGCCCTTTGCAGAAGAAAATTGGACAGCCCTGGTATAATGTATTGCACCTCCACAATAATGTTGTGAACAGCACTAGTATGTGGTGAAAGAAAGTATTGCATCTTGGCAATTAAAGCATATTCTCATAGGAAGAGTAAATAATAAAGGAGTAACAACAGATACACAAAGATAGAAGGCGTGCTAATAAGGAATTTAATAACTAAAAATGACATTCAAACGATATATTAAACATTGATTAAGAAAAACATTTAGGAATAGTTTGAGTCTGTACATCAGCAGCAAATACTATGACAAACTATATAAAATATAAATAAATAAACAATAAATGGGTTGTACTTGTATAGCGCTTTTCTACCTTCAAGGTACTCAAAGCGCTTTGACACTACTTCCACATTTACCCATTCACACACACATTCACACACTGATGGAGGGAGCTGCCATGCAAAGCGCTAACCAGCACCCATCAGGAGCAAGGGTAAAGTGTCTTGCTCAGGACACAACGGACGTGACGAGGTTGGTACTAGTTGGGGGTTGAATCAGGGACCCTCGGGTTGCGCACGGCCACTCTTCCACTGCGCCACGCAAAATATATATTGTTATCATATTTCATCTTGTTTATGAGTATGTATGGGTTATTTGTTTGCTTTTAGGATTCTTAGGTTGTTTTGTTGGTAAATAATCCATCCATCCATCCATTTCCTACCGCTTATTCCCTTTGGGGTCGCGGGGGGCGCTGGTGCCTATCTCAGCTACAATCGGGTGGAAGGCGGGGTACACCCTGGACAAGTCGCCACCTCATCGCAGTTGGTAAATAATGTTTTGTATAAATATTTTACTGCGATGAGCTGGCGACTTGTCCAGGGTGTACTCCGCCTACCGCCCGAATGCAGCTGAGATAGGCTGCAACGACACCCCCACGACCCCAAAAGGGACAAGCGGTAGAAATTGGATGGATGGATAAATATTGTATATGTGCATTTGGTAATGTTTCTTTTGGCTTTTGGACCACTTTTAAGTTTTTACAAGCTGAATTTATGAAAAACATTATACAAACTAAACTAAAAATATATGATTAAATGCCTGGCAGTGTCAATCAAATCTATTTATACAGTGTATATATATATATATATATATATATATATATATATATATATATATATATATATATATATATATATATATATATATATATATAACCAAATAAACGCCCTTGGGCAAATAACCGCCCATGTCCTAATAGCCGCCCGGGTCTGAGCCCATTTTGTGAATTAAACGCCTCTTCCTAATAATAGCCCATGTCCAAATAGCCGTCCACAACTGATGGACGGGAGTACTTTAAAGGGGAAAAAGAACAGAAAGTTTGACTTCAAGTTCAAGCTAGCGGTTGTGAAGTATGCGGAGCAGAATTCTGGCTTGGCAGCGGCCAGGCAGTTTAACGTTGACCCAAAACGTGTTTGCGAATGGAAACAAAAAAAGGGATAACTACTATCTCAGTCGGCAATCGATGGAAAACGGGCTCGCTTATCCGGCGGAGGTAGGAAGAAAGTGAGCGACGAGCTTGATGCTAATTTGTGTCAGTGGATACATCACGTTCGTGGACTGAACCACCGTGTGTCCTGCAAAATGATCTGCATTAAGGCCAAGGAGTTGTATGCCACTGCGAGTGACTCGACAGTTTGGTGCAACGAGTGGCTAGCTTAATCGATTCCTGCGTCAGAACAACTTTACCCTCAGGAGGAGAACAACTGTTGCACAGAAGGACGCTGCCGTCGGAGATGATTGTCAACTTCCTCGTTTTCTCTACTAAACAGATAGAGGCCAAGAAAATCCAGCCCAAAAATATGTATGAAACAGCCGTCTGGTTTGACATGGTTGGTTTTAGTACGGTCAATGAGAGGGGCGCCCTTTCCATCTGCCTCAAAACCACCGGCCACGAGAAGGCACGCGTCACGGTGGCTCTTGCAGCCAAAGCAGACGGGACAAAGCTGAAGCCTTACATTGTGTTTAAAGGTGCTGTCCGTGATGTAAAGGCTATGCAGAGCATCCCCAGGGTGATCATAGCTTCCTCCAAGAATGGCTGGTTTCATGATGACCTGACAAAGGATTGGCTCCAGAGGGCAGTGGGGAAATTTCACTTCGGACCGAGGCTACTTGCATGGGACTCGTACCGATGCCATATCAGCGAGGCCACGAAGGCAGAGCTCAAAAGGGGCTACAACCTTACAACGGCTGTTATATCTGGAGGGTACACAAAGTACCTGCAGGCCCCCGATGTTGTGTGGAATTGCCCTTTCAAAGCGCAGCTCCATGACTACTATGATAACTGGATGGCTGGTGATAAAGACAAGACCTACACCAAGTCAGGGAACCTGAGAGCTCCTTCCCGCCACCTCCTGGTCGACTGGGTCCTAGGAGCCTGGGATCGGGACACTCTGATCAACTCATTCAAGGTAGGCTGGCTGGCTGTGTGTATGTGTGTGTGTGTGTGTGTTGCAAACTGTAGCCATAGCTGATTGTTGCTTTCTGGTATCCTAGAAGGTGTGTGGGCTGACGGTGGCAGATGATGGGAGTGAGGACGAGCTCATTTACTGCCTCAAGGAGGGACAGCCATGTCAGGCAGGCAGAGAGATGCTGTAGAGGGCTGGACAGCAGGGTGCTGCTGTGGTTCAGGAAGAGGAGGAGAGTGATGAGGAACAGCAGTTCCTCAAAGAACTTGTGATTGAAAAGGAGGATGATGATGAGGGGGGTGAGGGAGAGGAGGGGGAGGAAAAGGAGGAGGAAGAAAAGCGCTATACAAGTACAACCCATTTATGAGTGGGTTTGAGTTGCATTTGGGGTTGCGTTTGCTGCATTATTATTGTTTTGATGGTTTTATATAGTACTTGGTACCATAATTTTATTTTTCCTGTATGCTGCTTTATTTAAAACTTGGAATACTGTAGCCTTTATATATTTTAAGTGACACTATTATTGTTCTGTTTTGATGGTGGGTTTTACACTTGAGTACTTGGTACCATAATTTTATTTTTCCCAGTAGGCTGCTTTATTTAAAAACTGTATTTATTTTCAGTATTGGTATTCTATTTGACAATTGTTGCACTACTGCCATGTTGAGGCCTTGTTGATCTCTTGTCTTTTGATAGTCTTGTTTTTTTTATTTGTATGTTTACAAGAGCTTTTACATTTAAAGTTTTTTATACGAAAAAAAAATACTGGACAGTAACTATTGTAACCAAATAATGGCCTGGTGCAGGCTGGTGCAAAATTAAATAAAAGCCTTGTGCAAATAACCGCCTGCTTCTTTTAACGCCCGTCTCCAAAAATGATTTTGTGAAATAAACGCCCGGGCTACTATTTGGTAATATATATATATATATATACATATACATATATATATATATATATCTATATATATATATAGATATATATATATATATATATATATATGCGTGGCGCAGTGGGAGAGTGGCCGTGTGCAACCCGAGGGTCGCTGGTTCAGTCCCCACCTAGTACCAAACTCGTCACGTTCGTTGTGTCCTGAGCAAGACACTTCACCCTTGCTCCTGGTGGGTGCTGGTTAGCGCCTTGCATGGCAGCTCCTTCCATCAGTGTGTGAATGTGTGTGTGAATGGGTAAATGTGGAAGTAGTGTCAAAGCGCTTTGAGTACCTTGAAGGTAGAAAAGCGCTATAAAAGTACAACCCTTTAGAATATATATATATATATATATATATATATATATATATATATATATATATATATATATATATATATATATATATATATATATGTCTTGATTGGATTATCCAGAGAATAGTGCTCGATACCGTGGTAGAGCGCAATATGTATGTGTGGGAAAAATCACAAGACTACTTCATTGGTTGAGACGTAGTCTCAACCAATATCGGCCACAAGTTCCTCACTCTGATCGACAAACACTTCCCCAAAGGCAACACCCTGAGAAAAATATTCAACAAGTACAACATTAAATTGAGCTACAACTGTATGAACAACATACAACAAATCATTTCAAACCACAACAAAGCAATTGCAAAAGGACTGCCTACCCCTAGACTAAACGACTTTAAAACCAATAAGGAATGTAACTGTCGCAAGAAACCTGATTGCCCTCTCAACGGGGGGTGCTTACAAACATCAGTCATTTACCAAGCAAAGGTAACACGCAAGGACATTAGCACATCCGACACGTACGTAGGATTAACAGAAGGAGCGTTAAAAGCCAGATGGAATAATCACAAGGCCTCCTTTAGAAACCAGACCTTGCGGAATTCTACAGAAATCAGCAAGCACATTTGGAACCTCAAAGACAATAATGTTGAATATTCAATAACATGGCAAATTCTTGCATCCAGCACACCTTACAACAGTGGTAATAAAAGATGCAACCTATGCTTAAAAGAGAAACTGTTTATTATATATCATCCAGACCTGTCATCCCTCAACAAGCGCAGTGAAATAATTTCAACATGACGGACGGAAACACCTCCTAGGTAACACATGAGCCAATCACCACGCCCCTACGCCTGCCTGTACCCACCCACTCTGTGCCCTATATAAACCATTGTATGTGAATGCTTCCATGAAAATCTCCTGATGATTGAGGGAACCCCTCATGAAACAGTTCTGTAGAGATGAAGTAGTCTTGTGATTTTTCCCACACATACATATGTACATATATACATATATACATATGTATATATCAGTGTTAATTTTGTTGACGAAAAATTTTCGTCATAGTTATCGTCAAAGACCTTTTTTTTCTGACTATAACGAGACAATAACTAAATTAAAAATAATTTACGTGGACTAAGACGATGACGAGGTGTATTGACATATTCGTGAACAAATAAAAACGAGACGAAAATGTCTGCCAGACGAGATCCAATCTGAATTAATTTTGTTAGGAAAAGGCGGGAGGAGTTGGGAAGAGAACCAATCAGAGCGACGTGGTAAGGAAGTTATGTAAACATAGTTTGCGTTTGAGAAGCTGCAGAAGACAACATGTCAACGCTGGGGAAGAAAAGTTGAGAGGACATATGAGGACATTTTATATTTGACGTCAAAGATAACAAGACGCAGTGTAAGAAATGCAGCGCGAGGATTACGGGGAAAAACACAACAAACTTGAAGCAACATTTACAGTCGAATCACCCCGAAATCCACACACAGGTAAGCATTTTCCACAACATACAACTCACTCGACTTTATCCCGTTTATTACACGGCTTACTTGTGAAATACTAAATTTGAGACATGATTTTCATCAAAATGCGACTTGTATCGGTGATTTTTCCGCTGTTTTGCTTTGACTTTCAGAAACTGAAGGGAAAGTTTACATATTACCCTTTAGTCGACTAAATCTACTGTAGTTTTCGTCGCCGATAATCTTATGATATTTCGTCAACTAAAACTACACTAAAACTAAAACAATTTAAATGACTAAATCATGACTGAAACTAAATTATATTTTAGTCAAAAGACTATGACTAAAACTAAATCAAATTTTGCTGTCAAAATTAACACTGGTATATATATAAATATATATACCGTATACCACTGTATATTACCAAATAGTATATATATATATATATATATATATATATATATATATATATATATATATATATATATATATATATATATATATATATATGGACAAGCTGTAGAAATGGGTGGATGGATGAATGCAGCTGAGATAGGCTCCAGCACCCCCCGCGACCCCAAAAGGGACAAACGGTAGTTAATGGATGGATGGGCGGATGGATAAATGTGCATGTGTGCGCCTGTGTGTATGTGAAAAAAACAGACGGAAAAGGACCGAGTATTATCGACCTTGCCACACCAGAGGGCGCTGTTGACACATGTATTTCTCCCAGATGGAAAGCAGAGAATGGCTTGATGATCACCCACTATTTGAACTATCACACGCAGCACCGCGACGCCGGGCGCCAGTCCAGATTACGACACCTGGACACATCACGTGGTTCTTATAGCCGCGTAGCCTTTTCCTCCACAGACGTCGTCGGACTTCCACCTCACAACATGGACCTGCTAGCTGGCTAACAATGCTAGCCGTAGCACAACAACAACATGGTGGTCCCTCGTCAGGCTGGTTTACTTTCACGGGAAAGGAAACGCGGTTTTGATTATACTTTGTTGTACTTGTGGCTTTAAAGTGGACCGACTGGAGAGTGTTTGGGACAACTGTGGAGACATATTGCTGGCATGTATTGTCATGACCGGACCTGACACGGTTTGAGACGTTTACTGCTACCGTGGAGTCATTTCAATGGTTTTATACAACTGAAGGGACTTCAAGGAGACAAAATGCTGTTTAGTAGTCTTTGGAAGTCTCGCTATAAAACCCATTTTGGAGCTGCTGACTGCTGGTGGCGACCAGGGCTGGTCGTTCTGTTGTGCTGGTCATGCGTGACCCAGTTGACTTGTGGCAACCTGACACTTGAGGAGAGTAAACATCTCGTCATCCAGAGAGACGGCGAGTTTGACATGACCTACAACGACACGGTTACCAGCGAAAACCAGACCATCTACGCGTTCAATCACACCGTCTCAAGGAACAAGGTATACACCGCTGTCAGCCAGAAAAAAAGTGTGCCACCATTGTGTCAAGTCATTGTTGTTTTGGGTGTTTGGTTTCTAGACGGAGGGAGTGCGAGTGTCCGTGGACGTGCTGTCTCAAAACTTGAAGAGTCCCATCCTGTTTGTGGTGCGACAGAAGCAAGCGGTGCTCTCATTTCAAGTCCCTCTCATTCTTAGAGGCCTGTGAGTGACATTGCTCCGATTTATGGGGTGCACTGGTTGGGAATCAGTGCCGTAGAACAGGGGTAGGGAACCTATGGCTCTAGAGCAGTGGTTCTTAACCTGGGTTCGATCGAACCCTAAGGGTTTGGTGAGTCGGCCTCATGAGTTCGGTGGAGTCTCCGCCACGGAGGTAAAGACACATCCGACTTATCGTGTAAATAAAAACTTCTCCCTATCAGCGTACTATGGATATCCCCTAACAATGTTTCCTCTCATTTTCCATCTGATTTGCAGGTTTTTTGATTGATTGATTGAAACTTTTACTAGCAGATTGCAAAGGAAGAGAATACATTATATGAAACAGTACAGTTTACACAGTACAGTACATATTCCGTACAATTGACCACTAAATGGTAACGCCCGAATACGTTTTTCCACTTGTTTAAGTCAGGGTCCAAGTGGATCAATTCATGGTAATGTGTGTAAGGTGTGTAATTTGTTGTGAGTTCATGCACTGTGTTGGTTTTGTTCTTTAAACAAGGTGATGTTCATGCACAGTTCATTTTGTGCACAAGTAAAAAAACATGACTTTTTCTTGAATTTGAAAAAAAAAACATTTTATTTTTCACTAAAGTATTGTTCGGTGAATGCGCATATGAAACAAGGTTAAGAACCACTGCTCTAGAGCAGAGGTGTCAAACTCATTTTAGCTCAGGGGTCGCATGGAGGAAAATTAATTCCCAAGGGACGGCGTGGCGCAGTGGGAGAGTGGCCGTGCGCAACCCGAGGGTCACTGGTTCAAATCCCACCTAGAACCAACCTCGTCACGTCCGTTGTGTCCTGAGCAAGACACTTCACCCTTGCTCCTGATGGGTGCTGGTTGGCGCCTTGCATGGCAGCTCCCTCCATCAGTGTGTGAATGTGTGTGTGAATGGGTAAATGTGGAAGTATTGTCAAAGCGCTTTGAGTACCTTGAAGGTAGAAAAGCGCTATACAAGTACAACCCATTTATTTATTTATCATTTAAGTGGGCCGGAATGGTAAAATCATGGCATGATAACTTCAAAATAAAGACAACTCCAGTTTTTTTACTTTTTTTTACTTTGGCCAAAAATAGAACAAGTACATTGTGAAAACGTACAAATCACAAATAATCCTCTGGAAAAAACACTTCAAATTTGTTGAAAATTCTGAGGAAATTGGTGCAGTTTCAAAAACACAATGAGTTTAGACGTGGTCTCAGTTTATCTACAGAGCCAGGATTAAGTCGCAGTCTTTCTGGGATTGAACAAAAAACACAACATGTAAACTCTTCGAGGTATCAAACACCTCCTTTGTCATGTCCACGTATCAATCCAGAGTCAACTCAACAAATCCTGAGAATCGGAGGTAAAACTATCCATAAGGGTTAAGTTTTCTCACTATATTTTCATACCTTAGTTGGCGCCTGTCGTGGCAGTAATCCTAGAACCCGTTGGTAGAACATCTTATTTCACCGGTTTGGTCCATGTGCCGCCTCTAATGGCTCTGATATCCCGAAGCGTTTTGGGTGTATAGAAAATAGTTTTATCTATCTATTGTTATTATTATGGAAAAAGGACGACAACGAGGCATCTTGCAATGGTAAAAGTAGATTTTCAAGACAAAAAAATATTTTCAAGGTAAAAGTTGATTTCAAGACAAAAACATATTTTCAAGGTAAAAGTTGATTATCCGAGTGCACAAGATACTACCGTCTATTCTTAAAACCCCACACAAAGACATTATTGGGAAGTAAGGGTGCCAAATAACGATGTGTTTGAGGCGGAAGACACAACATGTAAAGGTTTTAAGTTTCCACGCTTTACTTTGTACCTCTTGCTGGTCCTAACAGAATTGCTATTGTGACATCCAGTGGACACATTCAGAACAGCAGTTTATTTCATAAAAAAAAATAAAAATGCAACTCATTTTAATACTTGGCAAACTCCTCAGGCGGGCCGTATAAAACCTGTTGGCGGGCCTGATCCGGCCCACGGGCCATATGTTTGACACCCCTGCTCTAGAGCCAGATGTGGCTCTTTTGATGACGGCATCTGGCTCTCAGATAAATCTTAGCTAACATTGCTTAACATGATAAGTAATTAATAATTCCGCTGGTAATCACATTGTTAAAAATAACGCTCAAATTATAAAACATTCTCATGCATTTTTCTAATTTGATCCAACCATTCGTTTTCTATCGCACCTGTTCAAGATGTCGCATTAATGGTGAGATATATTATATTTATCATTAGTTAACTTTGTAATAACAATGTTATTAAAGATAATAAGATACTTACTGTACTCTAAAAATGTTGGTCTTACTTAAAAATGCATTCCTTTAGTTGTATTCAGTGGTAAAAAATATTATATGGCTCACACGGAAATACATTTTGAAATATCTGGCTTACATGGCTCTCTCACTCAAAAAGGTTCCCGACACCTGCCGTAGAACAAGCGTCCCCAACATTTTTTGCACTGTGGACCGGTTCAATGTGGGCATTGTTTTCAGGGACCAGCTTTCCACTTGTGCCAGGAAAAATACAAGGAAAACAAGTGCACGAAAAATACGACTCACCATAACGCTGAATTAGTGGGAGCCCTGGGCTTGTTTCTTTGCAAGGAGATCCCCAGCAGGTTGATGATAACCTGCAGATGGAAATCAGCCTTTCACATTTATATTTTATATGTATACTGTACTTTTAGTCATCAATTGGATGATGCCCAGCGCTATACACTGTGGTTGTCTACAACCTCCATCCATTGTTTATTCAATCTGTGCACATTTTTATTCAAATTTTTATTTTTTCATTATATTTTTATACTCACAATCCCCCAAAAAGTGCAGTTCCCCTTTAAGCGGCATGGTTGCGATGGTAGAGCAGCCGGCCAGAAACTTGAGGGTTCCTGGTTCGAATCCAGCCTGGCAACATTCCAAAACAAATTGCAGTTCCCATTTAACATGCTTTTTAAAAAAATATTAGATTTATGTGAACCTTCTGCAAAAATGTTCGTCTCTCACAAGTTTTTTTTAACTAAACTCAAGGGCCTCCAGTTAAACGATGAAAAAGAGAGGACCTAAAATGGATCCTTGAGGAACACCACTAGTATAACTAAAGAAGTTGAACACATGACTACTGACGGCATCTGACGTAAACAACCTACATCAACACCTTATTTACATAAATCTTATTACGGAAAACATTTTTACTCCCAAAAAGCAGAGGACTTAAAACGCCTCAGTTATGTAAATCACAAGTTTGAACCGCAGTGTTTTATGTTTATATTTTAACCTTGCTAGCTAGCAAGGTTAAAATATCAATTCAAGGATCTGTGTTTACAGTGGTCCAATATACAACAACAGGAGCACTTAAGTGTTTGTCTCCTAAGATTTGAAATGAACTCTGTAGAATAACCTTGAATAGTTACTACAGTAGTTTAAAAAAGTAATTTAATAATAATGTGCAGTATTTACCTTAGAGAGCGGACTTTTACAGTATCTTCTTCCCCCTGCTTTTCCACAAACACACCATAAGCAGCTTCTCCATATTTTCATGGCTAAATACCTGCCCTTTTTATATACGATTTTAACTTACTTGGCTGGCATTAACTCATTTTGCTCCAGTATGGTTAGGCCATAAAAATGGGTTCACCTTACGGCCTAGGTCCAGACTTGCAAGTGATTCGCTCGAACTGCATCGCCAAGTCTGCTACACGCTCTAATGGTTTTGATTATTCCTTTCTTTAAATCAATTAATATCATCCACTTGTTCTTCGCAGCACTGGTCTTCACAGTCGCTTTCTTTCTAACTATGGTTGGAAAAACAAAGTTATGTCCACCACTGATCAAAGTGTTTTATTTCTCCCAGCCAAACAGTACAGTACAGTAATGTAATGTAATGTTAAAATTTGGTTTAATTGAAAGAAAAGTATATAATGCATTTCAATACATTATCATATACAACATGTTTTAAAAAGAAAAAAGTTAAAACATTTTTATAAGTACAACTAGGGTCATGGGTGAGCTGGAGCCTATCCCACTCACATTTAGACACATGGACACATTTTGAGCATTAGGTTCAAAAAGCTCAAAAATGTATGCAATAATTGTCTGTAGTAAAACACTTTTTAAAAGGTCAATGAAATCTGTTGATGTGCGTGATATTATTATACAATTACTACTATTTTTTTGTGCGTCTGTAGTTATGGGATAGACAGCTGTTGTACTTTGCTAAATCAGGAGAGCTTTCATAAGAGGTTAAAAGTCCAGTCTCCTGTCCATTAGTGACGTGATCATTGTCTCCCACATTCCCTTGAGTCATGCATCACCACGGACCTTAGACTTTCCCATCCTAAAATCCCAGATTACGTTGTGTGAACTGATCTATCGTTATAATACTGAAGCTACTTGTGTCGCGTGCAACTTCTTTCTCATTCTGTATGACGCCCTCTTCCAATTTGTAGAAGTTGATGTGTTGATAAAGCACCTTTTGGAGTTGCTCAAACTCATATTTCAAATGAGTTGTGTAGTTGGCGTTAACAATTTACTACCATCAATTTGTATTGACTTTCTCCTTAAAATTCCCAGCAAACATATGTTGTTTTAATACACTATAAATACTAGGGATTCTTTTAAAATTTCTTCTAGTCAGACAATATTCTCCATCTAATGGATGGAAATTTTACCTGACATGTTTTGACTGTCATCTGCAATCGACTGTCAACAGCATAGACAAGACTGGAAACATCAAATTCACACATGAAGAGGAAATAAACAGGTCCCTACCTTTTTTTTGGGACAAGAAAACCCACCGCAAAGATGAAGGTAGTCAAAACATTACGGTTTACAGAAAACCGAACAATACCTACTCTGGACCTCTGAACATTTCACAGCAAACACATTATCAGTTGTGAGGACGCTCTATGAACAGGCCAACATCATACCAGAAGAAAGAGAAAGACCGAAGGAAGTGTTAAGTGCTAAGCATTAGGGCCAGAGATTGGCGTAATAGTAAGATGTCAGCAGTTTTTACTTTGGTTACACCAAGTTTAGGGAATGAATGCCTTTTTATATATTTTAAGTACTTGAGTAAGGTACAACCTCATTTGTCAAAAGCTTGTTGGAAAATATCCCAATGACGGTGGTGCTAATTCCGTTAGCCCATCTACAAGTTTTTCCAAATAGATGTTAGCATCAAGGGATAGCGAAAGGGGACCCACTCAGGGTGGCATTTAAGCTAGAACCACCGTTGCAAAACTACAACATTTTGGTTTGGAATTGTGAAATCCCTCAATCTCTTTGAACTCTCTTCAGGTACCAAAGGAAATATCCATACAATCATTTAGGCCGGACATTGTGCCAGCCTCCAACAAAGGCCGCATCAGAGACACAGTACTTCTTTGTGGATGTGTCTACACTTTCCAGCCAGGGTACAAACTACCAGCTTAGGGTCAGCCGGGTTGAAAGCTTCACCTTGCAGTGAGTGACATTTTATACTATACTGCTATTGCTACTGATTTGCCAACCTGACTTGTTGTTTTTAACAATGATTACAGAACAGACAAGACATTCAGTTTCACTGCGTCGCCATCTCAACCTCAGGTACACACAAACACTTGGGTGCTGAAATTACACAAAACGGGAAATCAGGGAAAATGCAGACGCAGCAATTGGTTGTGTGAACATTTGGTTTTTCACAATAACAGGAAGTCCTACTTTCATAAATGTGTGACTAAACTTTTTGTTGCAACATTCACAATGGACATGTAACCCAATGTTAAGACTTTTTTGTGGTTGCTGATGTTATAATTTATGCCCGCATTTAATTATATACACTAATGTTTTAAAACACTCTCTCTCAGTACTTCAAGTATGTATTTCCGGAAGGAGTGGACACTGTGATCGTGAAGGTCAGCTCAGACATGAACTTTCCCTGCTCGGTTATGTCCATCCAGGACATCCAGGTACAGCAACTATGGTACTTCTGTCCATAGGTAGTAGCCTCACGTGATGTGGTTTTGACATGTATTAACAGGGTTTCCCCCAGATCTTTTAAATATATTTGGGGCGATAGTGTTGTAGTCAATATATCATTCTATGCCAGCGCTCCCCGCAACCCCGAAGGGAATAACCGGTAAAAAATGGATGGATGCTTGTATTCTGTGACGTCACTTATTCCTGGAAGTACAAACCCCGTTTCCATATGAGTTGGGAAATTGTGTTAGATGTAAATATAAACGGAATACAATGATTTGCAAATCATTTTCAACCCATATTCAATTGAATGCACTACTAAGATAAGATATTTGATGTTCAAACTGATAAACATTTAGTTTTTGCAAATAATCATTAACTTTAGAATATGATGCCAGCAACACGTGACAAAGAATTTGGTAAAGGTGGAAATAAATGCTGATAAAGTTGAGGAATACTGAAATCAAACACTTATTTTGAACAACCCACAAGTGTGCAGGCTAATTGGGAACAGGTGGGTGCCATGATTGGGTATAAAAACTGCTTCCCCAAAAATGCTCAGTCTTTCACAAGAAAGGCTGGGGCGAGGTACACCCCTTTGTCCACAACTGCGTCAGCAAATAGTCAAACAGTATAATAACAACGTTTCTCAAAGTGGAATTGCAAGAAATTTCGGGATTTCAACATCTACGGTCCATAATATCATCAAAAGGTTTAGAGAATCTGGAGAAATCACTCCACTTAAGCGGCATGGCCGAAAACCAACATTGAATGACCGTGACCTTCCTCAGACGGCACTGTATAAAAAACTGACATCAATCTCTAAAGGATATCTCCACATGGCCTCAGGAACACTTCAGAAAACCACTGTCACTAAATACAGTTTGTCGCTACATCTGTAAGTGCAAGTTAAAGCTCTACTATGCAAAGCAAAAGCCATTTATCAACAACATCCAGAAACGCCGCCGGCTTCTCTGGGCCCGAGATCATCTAAGATGGACTGATGCATAGTGGAAAAGTGTACTGTGGTCTGACGAGTACACATTTCAAATTGTTTTTGTAAATACTCGACACAGTGTCATCCGGACCAAAGGGGAACGCGAACCATCCAGACTGTTATAGACGCAAAGTTCAAAAGCCAGCATCTGTAATGGTATGGGGGTTCATTAGTGCCCAAGTCATGGGGTAACTTACAAATCTGTGAAGTCAACATTAATGCTGAAAGGTAAATACAGGTTTTGGAACAACATATGCTGCCATCTGAGCGCTGTCTTTTTCATGGATGCCCCTGCTTATTTCAGCAAGACAATGCCAAGCAAGCCACATTCAGCATGTGTTACAACAGCGTGGCTTCGTAAAAAAACAGTGCGGGTACTTTCCTGGCCTGCCTGCAGTCCAGACCTGTCTCCCATCGAAAATGTGTGGCGCATTATGAAGCGTAAAATACGACAGCGGAGACCCAGGACTGTTGAACGAATTAAGCTCTACATAAAACAAGAATGGGAAAGAATTCCACTTTCAAAGCTACAACAATTAGTTTCCTCCGTTCCCAAACGTTTGAGTGTTGTTAAAAGAAAAGGTAAAGTAACACAGTGGTGAACATGCCCTTTCCCAACTACTTTGGCACGTGTTGCAGCCATGAAATTCTAAGTCAAATATTATTTGCAAAAAAAAAAAGTTTGAGTTTGAACATCAAATATCTTGTCTTTGTAGTGCATTCAATTGAATATGGGTTGAAAAGTATTTGCAAATCATTGTATTCCGTTGGTATTTACATTTAACACAATTTCTCAACTCATATGGAAACGGGGTTTGTAAAAAAGCTGCCTACAAAGCCAAGATTGCAAACTATCTGAGTACACAAGAGGCCTTGATCTTCCTGCAAAAGCAGATACGAGCAAAAAATGTAACTATGCAATGAAATAGATCCCCATATTTTATCAAAAAAAGATTTGTCGAGTGATATCAAAGATTGTCCGTGCGGTTGCGCTCTCAGACAAGTCAAATTATAAGGTGCTCCAGACATCGTTCTACACAACAAAACAAGATTAAAACTTGGAAAAACATGGAGGTCTACAACTTATTTGTGTGTGGCTGGGCCAAGGAAATAGGTATCAAGACTCGCCCGGATAAAGATGCATAATCTTTGCTCGTTAAAGGTTGCATTTCATGATTTAACTCCACATCTACCACCATGTTTGTTGTTTGCTGTTTACGAGTACACATGTTTTTTCCCCACCTTAATCTAAATATAACAATAGATGTCAATATTGTGTATGTGCTGAAAGCTTCCTTTATGATTGCTGGCAGATGCTTTTGGTAAAAGCTTAATTATTTTAGGTTTTGCTCACATCTGCTTTCTTTTATTTAGACTCGCTGAGTTGGTGCTTTACAAAACACTTTTAGCAAAAATGCATTTTAAGAAATACAAATAATACCAAGATCATACTTAAATGGTAAACACTAAACGTGAAAAGTATATCAAACAAACCTTTCACAAAGTGATCAATTGAAAATCATGTATTTTTCAACTATGCTCCCTTGGACTGGAGTGTGTGCTCCTTTTTTCGTTGTTGTTCTCTAAAATCCTGCACTCTTCGACCCTTGTTGATTTCCTCTTGAGGAACTCTAAAGAAACTTTCACATCCTTTTTGCGATTTGAACCGTTTGTACAGTTGAAAACAATGCAAGCATAGGGCTTTTTTTTTTTTTTCGAGAAAGGCTAAATTTCTATTACCCATTGAGAACAGATGTTGGCTTACGCACATTTAATGAGCGGGACGAGAACTGGACATGAAGTCATTAAAAACCAAGCAATAACTTCCATAGTTAGCACTAAAGCAATAGTGCATAAATAACAGTCTATATATATATATATATATATATATATATATATATATTCATTGATACAGTGTATTACCTTTATTAGTATTCATGTAAAATACCTTAATTTTTAAGGGGTGGCGGGTTTTATTTTGCCGTGGTGGTCCGCCACGATCAATTACATTTAGGGGAAACCCTGATATAAGGGCGACAATTAAGTATATTTTATGTCAGGTTATCCAAGAGTGGGGCATATTGTACACTCTAAAATAGATGTATCTTTTAAATATATTCCTATAATAAGGTATAATAGTACCTAATAATAATAATAGTAATAATAATGTAATAGTAACCAATAGTTGAGGTTTTCTCACATTTTGAGGGATTGTTGCAAGTAAAAATTAAAGTAGAATATGGCAGTAGAAAATGAATGGATGGCATATGTTGTGATTTATGTAGAGTTTGCATGTTCTCCCCGTGACTTTGTGGGTTTCCTCCGGGTACTCCGGCTTCCTCCCTCTTTCAAAGACATGCACCTGGGAATAGGTAGATTGGCAACACTAAAAATTGGCCCTGGTGTGTGAATGTTGTCTGTCTATCTGAGTTGGCCCTGCGGTAAGGTGGCTACTTGTCCAGGGTGTATCCCGCCTTCCGCCCGAATGCAGCTGAGATAGGCTCCAGCACCCCCACGCGAACCTGAAAGGGACAAGCGGTTGAAAATGGATGGATGGATGGATTTATTTACAGTACACAGTTACAGAAATGCATTTGTACTTATCTGCTTTGTCTTTGATTTGTGTTTTCTCAAACTCCTGTTTTAGCTCTCTCTTTCTATGCCATTATTTCAATCAACCTGTTAATTCATCCTTGTTCTCTCTGTTTTTAGTGCCCTGTCTATGACCTAGATAATAATGTGGCCTTCATTGGGATGTATCAGACTATGACCAAAAAAGGTGCCATCACAGTCCAGGTAGTTTTCCTAATATAACATTTTCCAACAGAGCATAAAGCCTGTGTATGATGGTAGTGTCGTTTTTTTAATTTTCTTATCCAGAGAAAAGATTTCCCTAGCAACAGTTTTTACGTGGTGGTCGTGGTAAAAACTGAGGATGAGGCCTGTGGCGGTCCACTGCGCTTTTATCCCCTGCGCCCTGATGAACTAATTGATGCTGGCAACCGCAGCAAAATCTTAGATGTTGTGGTTTCCCCTGCAATCGAGTGTAAGTGACATTGATGTAAATTATATGTATCCATTTACAATTTCATGTCTACAAATGTATTTTTATTTTCCACAGCGGAGGTGTATGTGATGGGCATGCTCTTCTGTCTTGGTATTTTCCTCTCCTTCTATCTGCTTACTCTGCTGGTGGCCTGTGTGCAGAACAAACGGTAAGATTTTGACTTCATCTGCTGAATAAAAATAACTTCTTAAGGTAACAATTTGAATGTGAAAGACTATTGCTTGATTGTCTTGTTGTTTAGCTCCACTACTTGGGGTTTTATTTAGGGGCAAGACTCTTTGACTGTTGGGGCAAGTGTTTTTCACAGAACTGTAATCTCAGTCACAATCTAGGTCACAAACGAGACAGAGCCACTTGTGAGTGACTTAAGTGGCAGGGGGTACAGAAACACCCGGTGCTCATTGAGAAGAGTAAAACGTGCTTTCATGATAGTGTCCAATAAGACCGGAACAAATCGTTAGGTTTGTCGGTAGTTGCTTTTTTTAATGATTATCCAGAGCTTGGGTGTCGAACTGTGGCCCGCGGGCCAAATTTGGCCCGCCGTGTAATTTCATTTGGCCCTTGAGGTAATATGAAATTAAGATTAGAGCTGGCCTGCCGGTGTTATTCAGCGGCGGGGCCTCTTTAACACCGCATTCACCGCTGATACTCGTACTTGTCAACCCCCACAATTTTCTCGGGAGACTCCCGAGGTTCAGTGCCGCTCCCGAAAATGGTTAAACAGCTCGCTCCCAATCAAAGGGTACTGGGTTCACGTCCCAGTCAGATCGATCAGGTAACTAGTAAAGCTTCAGATGGTGGTGTTAAGCTTTTATATCATAGTTTACTGAGACAGGTTCTCAATTAAATGTGTCTTTGGGGCCCGAAATCTCCCTTTAAGAAGACCCGTAAATTCTTTTATCCTTCAGGTCTTCCATTCACGTTCACTGTTCACCTACAAGGCCACCAAGTGTATGTGCTCGCAAAGGATGCAAACACCTCATTCTGTTTTTAATTTGTTTTAGGAGTCTTATTACGTGTTTTAGGAGTCTTATTATGTGTTTTAGGAGTCTTGTTACGTGTTTTAGGAGTAATTTTTAATGTTTTAGAATTTGGTTGTTGTGTTTTTAAATGTTTTACGAGTCATTTTAATGTCTTAAGTCATTCCATGCATTTGTGTTTCGCACAAGAGGTAGAACATCTCACTCTGTTTTCTGGAATCAAGGATGGCTGAGTTGTCAAAACAGCTATCTCCCATTTAAAGAGGACTGGGTTCTAATACCAGTTAGGTTGATCGTTAACTAGGTAGGAGCCAGTGGGAGGAGTTAAAGTTCACCCGGACAACAATATTGGGGGCGTGCCTTGAAGGCACTGCCTATAGTCCTCTACAGCCTGCCGTCACAGCCGCTTTTACGCCATACGAACAACGTGCCAGCACAGTCACATAATACATGTGGCTTTAACACACACAAGTGAATGCAAGGCATACCTACTCAACAGCCATACAGGTCACACTGAGGGCGGCCGTATAAACAACTTCAACACCGTTGCAAATATGCGCCACACTGTGAACTCACACCAAACAAGAATGACAAACACATTTCGGGAGAACATCCGCACCGTAACAGAACATAAACACAACAGAAGAAATACCCAGAACCCCTTGCAGCACTAACTCTTCTGGGATGCTACAATATACACCCCCGCCAGAAAGCACACCAGTCGCAATTGTAACCATCCACGGTTAAGCTAAAGAAGCATGTGCAATAGGGATGCAACAATTGTGTAAATACTGCGGTTACAATTTTTGGACAATAATACCTTGACGTGTGTTGGTAAAGAACCGGGGGTGTGTTTTTTTTCTGTCACTATTGAATAACCCGATCTGAGAAGCAAACCACATTTCCCATAATCCCCTGTGCAGCACAGCTCAGTAAAAGATGGCAGGAAACGCAGAGTAGCAAAGTGGAAAGCTCAAGCTTGTAGATCCTCCTGCAAAGTTTAAATCGGATGTTTGGACACATTTTGGCTTTGTGGTCAAGGAAAATAAAGAGAAAAAAAAGTGATGGACATGCAAAATACCGTTAGCAAATATTGCCACACAAGTCTGGAAATACAAGCAACATGAGAAGTCACATAAAAATAAAAATAAATCACCTGGAAAAGAGTGACGCAAAACAAAAATGTGACCCAGGCCAAACATCAATTTGTGGGGCATTTCAGTCAAGTTTTCTTCATGACAGCATGTTTATAATTTCGGTTTAAAGACACTAAACTGAACTTTTTTTCCATTTGCTTGTCACTTGAAACAGTGTTCATTCACTGTTCCTCGCACTTTGAAAATACCTCTTGGTAGTAATAAATACGATTACAAGGTTTAAGCGTTAGGTTTGTGTTTATTTACTGTAATTGTGTTTATATTTAACATAAGTAGCACTAAATTTTCCACACTATGGCATTTTTCCAAATTCAAAGTCAACATTTTTTTACATAACTGCAATAACATGAAACAGTGACAGTTTAATAACATGATAATATATCACGAAATGTTTAGATCATTACATCCGGAATGTGCGGTCCAAAAAAATAGCGCAATTAATATGTGTTTATACATGAGTAATACGATAATGTACTGTGACTAATCGCATGAGTTAACATGTTAAACTTTTAACAGCCCTAAGAAGAACACTTGCAAGTTTGACAGCACTTGCAAAGCGGATCTTCTAAGCTCGTGCGCCGAGGATTTCGTCTTTGAACAAACAAAATGGCTTACACAATCCATTTAGCAAATTTGTACAGTATATGTAGATGATCACAAAAGAGGGAGGAAGAGATGCAATTATAATAATTTCTTGCCCGCAATGGGATTTATGAAACCTAATAGTGTTTGTGGACGCTTTTTTTTTACATCTATATTTAGCACGTTTGGAAGGTACGTGCAAACTTGAAAATTTACGGACAAATGGCTGCGGCGTTGCGGTGAGAAGTATCGGCGATCAGTGCAATGACAGATGGCGGCAAGAGAGACAATCCTCTGTGCGGTTGTCAGCATATTAGAACTGTCAGAAATATTGATAGTAGGCATATTTTCTATGCAGCAAGCTAATTGTTTTACTTTGCACACGCTTTTTAGCACTTGTTTGACTTCAACGTTTTTTAAATATTGGGATCCTAGTAGATCAGACCCCAAGTGTGGATGAGGTGTGTTAGGAAGCTGAGTTACAATGTCATCTACTGTATGGAGTCGGTACGTCCAAAACGACCAGCTTCATTCACAGACGGCCATGTTATAAAGTGCTTAAAGAGTACCAAATGTATTTGTGGCAGGCCACTACAAATAAATTAATGTATGGAACACACTGCAGTAAGCACGATGGACTTAATACAAATGTAGCTTATTTGCATCTCTCTTTCCTCTGTTGATGCAGTGCCAAGAGGAGAGCGCTCTTTCACAATATTGCTGACACGTCACCTGCTGAGACAGGTAAACTGATCGCACCTCATTTGAATTAAATTTGAAATCGTTCAACATATTGTTGTTTCTGCTCACACAAGAAAGTTGAGATAGCTGAAGTCACACCTCAAGCAAACACGCTCTAATGAGCTAAGTAGCCAAGGTCAAAGGTCTTGTCAGCACATTGCTTTTGTCAGCACTCCACTGCTGTGTGAAATTACTTTATCTGAAACACTGTAAGTAACACTATCTGCTTGTAGTACTTTTTGGAATAACTCTGCAATGTCTTTTCTCTCTCCTGCCTGCTAACATGGTTTAGCCTCTCTGCTTGGAAAAACCAGCGATGGTATAAAACTTACTCCTGTCTTTTGCTTGACCGTAGATTCTGTGCATACTGCAAATGTCCTGTTTGTATGATTTTAGAAAAAAGTTAAGCATGTTCTGGCTTTAAGCTATGGATAAAGAAAATGCATGTCACACTGCCTATTCTGACGATCCATAAGGGAGATTGGCAGATACCGATCACATGTATAAACTTTGCATTTTTCCATTTATTCATGGTTAATGCTATTGCCATTATCACTTGAGTTTGTGAACACACAAAAAAAGATTTTGAGAGAGTAAAAATATTTATCTTATTACTCATGTATCAATCATAAACTTATACCACCTTTGGTATTGAAATGGTCGACAACACTAATTTATAAATTGATCCGCCCTCCTATGTGTCGTGGACTGACTGCAACGGTGCTGACTCACCACCGGTTTATTATCCTCTGTCTGACTCTTATTGGCCTACTTGTTAATTTCCTGTTATTATCTGATTACTTTCTGCGGTGTCGTGGTTCCATTTAGTTTACTAAGTGCTCATTTCTTGGTGTTGTTTCAAACTAGTTTAGAGATGATCAACGATACTTGATATTGATTGTTAAAATACTAAAAATTACATTCTTCTTGCCGCATTAGTGGTTGGTTGGTTGAATTTTATTTTGAACATGTGTACACTTTCAATATGCTAAATAACTTATTTCACGCATTAGATTTTTCTTATGAGTAGGAAGAAGCAAATTTTATTTAATCCTACCCCTTTTCTACTTCACAGCAATTACTAATGCACATGTTCACTTCGTGTTTTCAATTTGTACACAATTGACATAATTTCATTCTAAATACAACAGTGCTCTTCATAAATAGTTAAGTCAATCATGATTCGCTTAATGAAATTAATAATATTTTATTTTCATTGAGTTCAAGACGTTTATCATAATTTTTTTCCCTTGTACTTTGTAAACACTTGTACATCGAACAATTTGTTGAACTGGATCATATTTTTACATTGTTTTACTTTTTTTGCTTAATCCATTCCATAATTGAATTCTACATATGCTAAAGATTTTAAGTGTGTCACGTGCATGCAAAAGTTTCTAAGTTAGATTCCGAAGATTCAAAGGTTATAGTTTTCCACTTATGTGAAGTGATAATTTAGAGGAGCAGTCCGCTCTGTGTATGGAGACACATAATTAGCTAGCTGCTGGCCGCTTGTCAGCCAGGGAAATAAAATTAGTGTCAGCAAGAGGGTATCGGCGTTTGTGATGGGCATTAAAGTTAATTAATCTGCAAAGGCGATCACATACTTTTTAATGAAAATCGTCGGATCCCGATCGGTGTTTGAGCAACCGGCACATCTCTAGTGTAAATGTTGTTTGTCTATAATGATACCAGTTTGACCTGCATAATCAACAAAAATAGCCATAATATCTTTTACATGCACCCAATAAGCAAATACTAAACAGTGTTATTTCTAATGTTGAGCCACACCTCTTTGTTTAATTGCCTGCTCATTTTTTTTTCTATCAAAGACTTACTTACCACAACAGTATTTTACATTTAAAAATTTTAACATCACCACATCACATTGGTTTGTGATTAAATGTGTGCATGTTCTGCTGCAGTGGTGGCTAAGTCTGCCTTCTGTATGTGTATAATGATTAAAAGTTTGGTTATACATTTATAATTTCATGTGTGTGTGTACATCTACAGGCAAGACTTCAGCTTCCCCAAATGAATATGGCTCTCTTGGTGAGTTTGACTTCATATTATCTTCCTTCGATTCTGTTGTCATGCTTAAATCGGTTCGCTATCTTTCTGTCCACAGCAGACAGCACAGTGAGTTCAGAAGCGGTCACTGAGAGCGCCCCCTCAATTGACAGCGCCACGTCAGCTGACAACTACGGATACATTGGTACTATCTTCATTTTTGCCTGTTTGCCATCTCTATATACTAAAGTATTTTCCAAATCGTGCCCCGCACAGACCATCGTAACTCCTTGCTGGATATTTTGGTGCCTCACTGCATTCCTGTATATTTTTGTTCATCAGGAAGGGAGCCTTTCAAACGTCGACCAATCCTCAATCAGATGCACCACATAGCCATCCGCTTTGGTGACGCACTGCCACATAATTGGCCCAGAGTGACAATCAAAGTTGAATGGCAATTACTGTATATGGTGCGGCATAAAAAATGAGGCGGTGTTCGAATTGATCTGGAAAATCATAGTTTTAATAATTGTGGAAATCACTGGATTTGAATAAATCTGGGTGCTTCAAAGTGTCAGAAGGGAGATCAATCTGCTTGGTTGACTAAACATTATTTTCCTTTCCATCAGAGCGGTCTTTGGAGAATGTTGGGAGAAGCAGACAGGAGTCGTTGAGCTCCATAGAGGAGGATGACTATGATACACTGGATGATATCAACTCAGATAAAAACATTGTTCGCACAAAGGTAAACATCTCTATTAGGGATGCATGGGATTCAACAGGCTTGTTTCCTTATATTAATAATCTTACTAAATTGCAGTCTCAACTATTAACTGTAAGCCTAGGCGTTCAACATCAGAACTCGTAGTACTCACTGTACATTAAAGAAAAAATAATCAATATTAGAAAATGAATGAACAGAGGTTTTAGTTATAGGAGAAACCTTTACCAAAATTACAAGATTTTAAACCAACACAGTCTATAAAAAATCTGGGACTGATTTATGACTCCGAGCTGACTTTTATCCCACATATTAAACATATGACAAAAATAGGTTTTTATTATCTTAAGAACATAGCCAGAGTCCGCCTGGTTCTCTCTCAGGCCAACACGGAGGTGCTAATGCATGCTTTTATTTCCTGTTGTTCAGACTATTGTAATGCCATGCTCCCTTCCCAAAAAGAATATCAGAAGTGTACAATTATTACAAAACTCAGTCGCACTCGTGCTGACGAGGACCAGAGGGTGGAAGCACATTACACCAGTTTTAAAGTCGCTCCATTGGCTCTCTGTCTGATCTAGGGTCAATTTTAAAGTTCTATTATTAGTTTTTAAATGTCTTAATGGCCTTGCGCCTTCTTATCTATCTCACATTAATAATCTAATAATAATCCCTTCCATCACGGCAAATAAATTGTATTTTTTAAAATCTTACTTACAGTGAATCTATATTAGTATTTGCCTCAACCCTCACTTATAGTGTGAGTAAAGATTGTGTGAAATTATTGAAGAATGGCGTCGTGAAGACCTGATAAGTCTGAAAGAGAAAGAGATCATACAGTATTATCTGCTCACAGATGCTACCTAGAGGTTGTTTTGAGGCAAACATTCATACAGACCTAATGTATCATTATCGAGTATTAGAACAAAGCTAAACATGTTACACACTGAGCTTAAGCCAGGAGTACGCATGCTAATAGCTAAGCAAAACTTTAATTTAGCTAGAAATAACAGAAGAAATAAGCGCTTAATAAAGTTTAAGAATTGTAGATGTAACCATGTTACAGTAGAAAGTAAGCAGATATTAACAAGAAATTAACAAGTAAATTAATAAGTGTCTAAGGAAAGGATAATACAACAACTGTTGGTATGTCAGCGTTATAGCAGCCAGAAGTATACAACATGTAAGAGGACAGATTGATCCATAAATTGATTGTGCCAACACCAAGGGTAGTATAAATATGTAAGTGGGTCGATATTTTTATTCTTTATTCTCAAAATTATTATTATTATTTTTTGTTAATATTTAAAAACTCAAGAGATAATTCCCTCGGCACGAGAGGACTTTAAGGGCAAAAGGATTGAAATGAGAAATATATATTTGTTCAGAATTTTGTTTAGTTGGACCAGCAATGGTCATATGGTGACATAAATTATGGTATTTTGAGAGGTAATCATTAAAGTCGGACATCACTGCAGGCCCAGGTGGGAAACGCACTCTCCGCCACTGGTTAATACATGTGATCGGTATCGGTATTGGTATCGGCCAATCTCACCTTTTGAATGATCGGTATCAAAATCAGCAGCATAATTCCCTGATCGAAACAACCCTACTAAAAAAGTTCCTAAAAATATTCCACTTGCATCCGTACGTTGTTTTTATCAAACTACTACTAATACCGATGTCCTCTCCCGTTGACAGAAATATCTTTGTGTGTCAGACTTGTCTCGCAAAGACAAGAGGGTTCTCAGCAAGAAATATCAAATCTACTTCTGGTGAGAACCTAACACATGCACCTATTCTTCACTTTGTCATTTGTTCAGACATGTTATCTTGGAGTATATGTGTTATTTTTCAAAAGGGCTTCTTTAAATAAAATATTTCATGTACTCCCAACAGGAACATCGCCACTATTGCTGTTTTTTATGCCCTGCCTGTCATCCAGCTGGTCATAACCTATCAAACGGTACAGTAGTACAAAATTAAATAAGCAATCATTTGCGAATACTGAATTAAAAGCAAGAGGTGGGAAACTGTTTTTTTATCAGGTTGTTAACGTTACCGGAAACCAGGATATCTGCTACTACAACTTCATGTGCGCTCATCCTCTTGGAGCTCTGAGGTTTGTACCAATTCGAACGCATGTTCTTGACGCCGTGATGACTGATGGCTTGTTTAAATGGACTCTCTATTACTACGCTACACAGTGCTTTCAACAACATCCTCAGCAACCTCGGCTACGTGATGCTGGGACTCCTCTTTCTCCTTATTGTCCTGAAGAGAGACATCGTCCACAACCGAGCTCTGTCCTGCAACGATGTCAACGCCCTGGTAAGTCGAGGATGTGAACACTCTGGGATTCTGTTTCCTTTTCAAGATAGTATTCCAAACCAACAACTGTTATTGGGGAGATGCTAGGCATACCTGAACGTGAGATAAAGTAGCTTCAAAGGAGAACTGCACTTTTTGCGGGAATTTTGCCTATCATTCACAATCCCGATGTAAAATAAGAACACACATGGTTTTCCTTTTTTTATGCATTTTAATTTGGAATTAACAGCAAGTATGAGGTTACTGACAATGAAGCCAATGGGAGTACGGTACTCCATTGCGCCCATGAAGCCCTCTAAAAAACAACCTAAAACCGCCAACCATACTCCATTTATATTTGGTAACCTGCATATTAACTAAGTGTTAACGATATTGTTATTGTAAACACTAATGCAGAGGAACTACTTAGAGTGGTGCCATGATCACAGGGAGATAACTAGCGTTTGCAGCTATTGCTGCATCGCCTCTGAGTTGGTGGAAGTTCATTCTATGTTACAAATCCTGCCTCTTACTAGTATAGTAAAAGGTTGGTCAACTTTGACCTTTACATGGACCCAGAGATGGCAAAAAAGAAACGAAAAGATGCTTGTTTTACGCCCACCTTATATATATATATATATATATATATATATATATATATATATATATATATATATATATATATATATATATATATATAATGGGTTTCAGCATCAACAAAACGTCATATATTAGTAGATGTTTTTACAATTTGAACAAAATATCAAGCACTACAGTATACAGTACTGTATATCCAACAAACAAACAAAGGTTTGATGAATCAACATTAGGGATGTAACGGTATGAATATGTTCTATTATGGTTATCGTGTCAAAATTATCACAGTTATCATTTTAATCGCGGCATTGTTGAATGTGCTCAAAAAGTAGTCATGCACATACTGTAATCTTTTGACCAAGTTAATTTTTTCATAACAAATAAATCGACATGTTAGAAAACCCATTACTTTGCATGTTTTATGTTTCTTACGCTTCACTAATAGTTTTTTAGTCTTGGTATTTTATCTGTTTTAATGGCCAGGTGTTTGTCTTAAATATTGGTTTGTTCTAGAGCACTTCAATATTTTTTTTAATAAAAAGTGAGTAACAAATAAAATCTATTATTATTTATTATTTCTGGCCGGCAAGGTGGTGTCCTACTCTGTTCAGCAGTTCTTAAATGAATCGTAAAAACACCTCTGTCTCGTATTCCTCTGAGTATAGAACAATTACTCTGTTCTAAGAGAGAACAACTTTAAACAAGGTTTAAAGTGAAAATTTAATATTTTTGTTGCGCAGACATCAATGTGTTTAAATACTTTCAGATTGGGATGTTGTTTAATTTCATCATGGGCAAATACATTAATGTTTCTTGTTTTCATGTTAGCATTCAAGCTAGCGAGTTGAGAGTTTTACAGAGTTCCTCTGCGGCTATCATTGTTACCGTTTATTGTTAGATCTATAATCAAATTTCTATGATCCTCATTTGCAGCCAGCCGTCCTGCTTACACACACACGGTTTGAAATCACAAAACTCTTAGACTTCAACAGCCAGGTTGCTACAATAACCAGTAATAAAAAAATAAATCCACTTTACCATGTTGGTCAATATTTTTGTCCAGCAGAAGTGAAGAGGGCAGGCAGTTTTGACGACGCTGTGGATACTTCCTGAATGTTTAAAAAATTGCTTGTCCATTGCTTTCTTTGTACTCATTGAGCTAGCAAAACTAGAAAAACACTTAAAAGGCACACAGAGTAAGTAAATAAATAGATATGAACTTTACTAATCCCTTGGGAAGGTCCTCTCCGGGAAATTCAGAGTAGCACAATAGCTAACAGCGGCAATGTGCTAACTGAGTGAGCAAGGAGATCGATCGGTTAGCGCGCAATCCATGTGCCACCGGGCACAAAATGACTGCACTGCTGGCACACAACGAGTAGATAAAACATTCGTACACTGAGACAAAGATGATACACCAAAATATATTGTTATTCAGTCTGCGGTTCGTAAATTGAAATGTTACAATGAGGGGTTGTGAGTCTGTTGGCTTGGTGTATGGTGAGGTTAACCATAATCTTCCTGGTGAAGAACAATAACGCTAATTAGGGCGGTATAGCTCGGTTGGTAGAGCGGCCGTGCCAGCAACTTGAGGGTTGCAGGTTCGATCCCCGCTTCCGCCATCCTAGTCACTGCCATTGTGTCCTTGGCAAGACACTTTACCCACCTGCTCCCAGTGCCACCCACACTGGTTTTAATGTAACTTAGATTTTGGGTTTCACTATGTAAAGCGCTTTGAGTCATGAGAGAAAAAGCGCTATATAAATATAATTCACTTCACTTCACTAATTATATTCGTTCCAACATATTTATCTGTTTTTTCCCCTGCCCCTTTCTTCTCTCAGGAATGCGGTATCCCAAAGCACTTCGGTCTTTTCTACGCCATGGGAACCGCTCTCATGATGGAGGGCTTACTCAGCGCCTGCTACCACGTTTGCCCTAACTATACCAACTTCCAGTTCGGTAAGAGGACACATTTCACTTCTTCTAACCCAAACCCCAGAGTTTGCATGGAATCATTCATTGTTTCACAAAGGCCAGAAGCAAAAAACACTGGTTTGATTCAAAGTTTGTGAGTCCACTGAAAGACGATATGCACACTAGTAAAATTAATATTAACACGCACTTTTCAACCATTTTGTGAATTTTTTATGTCGTCTTTTTAGACACGTCCTTCATGTATATGATTGCTGGCCTGTGTATGTTGAAGTTGTATCAGAAGAGACACCCGGATATCAACGCAAGCGCTTACACTGCCTACGCTTGCTTGGCCGGTGTAATCTTCTTCTCTGTGCTTGGAGTGGTACGTACTCACACACACACAGAGACATTGCTATGTTGACATCAAAGTGACAATCTGTGTGTCTGTGATTGTAGGTGTTTGGGCGAGGAAACACTGTGTTTTGGATCGTTTTCTCAGTGATCCACATTTTGGCCACACTGCTCCTCAGCACACAGCTTTACTACATGGGAAGATGGAGGCTTGGTAAGATATGTACATTATATAGAATGATTTAAACCAAGTATCGCTATAACATTTGTTTCAAGCGTTATGGAAAGTCAAAACTTGTTCATCGATAGATTACACTTTTCATCCTTCATTACTTAACTCTTGGAAGAATTTGACTTCACCTTTAAACTTGCATCAAATGTACAGTACAGACTAGGGCTGCACAATTAATATAATTTTAATCGTGATTGCAATTTTGGCAGTAACAATTAAATGAGGTTAATTGTCGGCGATATTAACATTTAAAAAAGAGGGCTCAACTGCATTCAAACTAAGTACATTCACAACCAACAGTCAGCCGACCACAAGAGAGCGACCAATAGACAGTAGACTCATGTGAGAGTGAGTAAGAGTGAGTGACAACAAACAGAGGTTAAAGGCAGATCAGCCAGTTGCTCCCGGAAATATTAGGAAAAATAACTACATTATTACATCGGTGTCCTCCCCTTCCACAGAGTTAAGTAAGTATGTAAAAAAAGGTTTTCGAATTAATCAACAGTCTTACTTGTAACAATTCTTACTCAGGCAAATCATATTGATGTAGATGTACCGATAACTGCTGTACAGATTTACTTTAGAAAAGAGAAGTGTGGGATACTTCTCTTGTTGCCTTCTTTGTAATTGACTTCATTAAATGTTTGGGTAGAATTTTATTAAACAAAAGCAATTATTTAAAGTAATATATCAATTTGTCAGAGATGTTTATCTATTTAATGGAGGAATGTAGTTAATCATAGAACTGGCACCCAATGTTATTAAAAAGTATTGGGAATAGTTTTGAATAGATTCTGAATCTAATCATTACCCCCGTGAATAGAAATGAGTCGAATCATGTTGTGCCAAAATATTCACAGCCCTAAGATTGACTTACCCACAGGGTGCCACCAGGCACGCATTTTAACTCCGAAACAGGATTGCACGTCCGGCCGTTCTCTAGACACTCCTGCTCGTTTTCCGAAACCCCGAAATTCTCCCATGTGGATGGACCAACCACAAGCCTCACAACGAGTTGCACGGCAAAGCTACGTTGGTGTGCACATCCAAAGACATTATGGAGTTGCAACAACACGTTAAGCTTTAACAACATTTCCTTTCTCAACCACCATCATTTCCCCGTGCTGTAAAGCTGGTTTCTAACAGAGCGGGCCGCCCCCCACCGGCCCCGATGATCAGCTACAAGAGCAAAATCTAGATGACTGTTACATCAACAGTGCACTGAGGGACCCTGTATCCATTCACTTTTGAAAGACAAATCAGAAGAATTTTTTGTTTGGCACAAGGCATATGTCTTTATAAATCAGGGGTCGGGAACCTTTTTGGCTGATAGAGCCATGAAAGCCAAAAATTTCTTAATGTATTTCCGTGAGAGACATATAATATTTTTTTAACTCTGAATACAACTAAATGCGTGCATTTTTAAGTAAGACCAACATTTTTAGAGTATAATAAGTCTATGTATTATCATTGTTATTCTAAAGTTAACCAATAATAAATATAATACTTCTTACCATTAATGCGACATCTTGAACAGGTGCGATAGAAAACGGATGGTTGGATTAAAATGCATGAGAACTTTTTATATTTTGAACATTATTTTTAACACTGTTATTACCAGTGGAATTGTTTATTACTTATCGTGTTAAGCAATGTCAGCTAAGATTTATCTGAGAGCCAGGTGCAGTCATCAAAAGAGCCACATCTGGCTCTAGAGGCATAGGTTCCCTACCCCTGTTATAAATACTGTGAGCAGTACAATGAATGTGTTCATTTCTATGTGCTTTCCGTGCATAATCCTATTTTTTCACTTGTTTGCACATTATGATCACGCTCTGCAATGGCATACTAGTTAGCCCCTTGTTTTTTGTACATTTTATATATATTTTTATTTTGAGATGAAAGCTTAGTTCACAAACTGTTTGTTTGAAATTGAAAGAGCACTAAAATGTTTTTTAACTAACATTAAATAAATGAATAATAATTGTGATTTCAACACTGATGAAAATAATCATGATATAATTTTGGCCATAATCGTTTAGCCCCATTACAGACTTAAACTGCCTACAAGTCTTTAAATGGTAAAAATCGTTCGAATAAAACCAGATATATGACCAATAAAATTCACCTCTCATTTGTAGTTGCTGCAGGCGTTTTCAAAGTGAAAGTAAACCGGTCATGAAACATGACACAACCTTTCTGTTAGTGATAAAAAAACAAAACTTGTCAACAGTGCTACCAAGTGGCCAAATGATGCAAATATGCACTTTTTGGCTTAGAAAGGCTAACTCAGGCCTGACTTTTTACTTTGGATGAACTTCATTCAGGTTGGGACACAATGTTTGTTGTGTACATAGTTTTTACATAATACTTTCTGAGGCCTCTGTAAATTATTATTCTTAATTGGTATCTCAGTTTTGTTTGTAATCTGTTCCAAAAGGTCCAGTTAAGACCAGAGTAGTACAAAAACACAATGCAATTTGTTCTACGAATAATAGTGCAAATAAAATTAACCCGTTTCCGACAAACAAAAAACTCTGTTTTGCAGAAAATAATGCAATATGAATATAAATAAATGAAATTGGATACATGAACATTTATTGAAGACTCTTGTTGGCAAAGACAGCGATGAGTGGAGAGATGTCAGTGAAGCAAAATGGACATTGTTTAACTCGAGTGGTTGGTTAGAGGTGTATACTTGCTGACTTGTACTTTATTGTAACCTCCAGCAGTAGGACACACTAGCCATTTCATTTCCTGTGTCTCCCTGTAACCAGAGATTTAAGCAAAAAAGTAAACACATAAAGAGTCCAAAATATTTCATTCTCTTTGAAAAATGAAGGACTGCATTTTGGAATAACTGCTAGTGTGTTGTACACCTGTAAAGGAATTGAACATTGACATTTTTAAATTTAACATAAATAAAGACATCTTCATAAAAATCGCATGTATTTGAGTAACACAAAAAAAAATACTGATAGGAGAAAAAAGTCAAGCCTTTTTACCCTGAGGGTTAATTAACCGGTGATATTATTTGATCAAACCTCCCTGCTTGGCACTCGGCATCAAAGGTTGGAATTGGGGGTTAAATCCCCAAAATGATTCCTGAGCACAGCCACCGCTGCTGCTCACTGCTCCCCTCACCTCCCAGGGGAAGGAACAAGGGGATGGGTCAAACGCAGAGAGTAATTTCCCCGCACTTAGTGTGAGTGTGACTATCTGTGGTACTTAAACATTAACTCTTAATGCAAGTGCTCCTATAGCAGGAATACAAATTCTGTATTCCTACAAAATCCAAAATCTGGCAAGACGCCAACACATGGCAGTTTTAAAAAACATTCTCTTTAAAAGCCTGTTTGTTCTTTTTATGTTGAGCAGTTTAAAAAAGCACATTGATGAAAATGTTTATTTATCTGCGATCAATTGTAAGTTAACCATAAAAAAAACTGAGATTAAATATTTTAAGCGTTTGACAGTCCTATAAAAAAAATAATGTGCTAAAATTATTCTAATTATTCACAACTAACACGATCATTCGACACCCTTAAAAATCAAATGTCCTCAGAGGATTCGTGTTTTTTCCTGGGGGAGGGGGTCAATACATCAAAATAATAAACGATAAACAGTCACACGTGATAGGCTGTAAAAACAGTTTATAGGACGCATGCATATGCTAATAGGACGACATCAATTTAGTTTATGCATGATGAATATATAAATGATCGGTTTATCAGTGGCCAAGTGGTTGGAGTGTCCGCCCTGAGATCGGTAGGTTGAGAGTTCAAATCCCGGCTAAGTCATACCAAAGACTATAAAAATGGGACTCATTCCTCTCCTGCTTGGCACTCAGCCTCAAGGGTTGGAATTGGGGGTTAAATCACCAAAAATGATTCCCGGGCGCGGCACCGCTGCTGCCCACTGCTCCCCTCACTTCCCAGGGGGTGATCAAGAGTGATGGGTCAAATGCAGAGAATAATTTCGCCACACCAAGAGTGTGTGTGATAATCATTGGTACTTTAACTTTAACTTTTTAACTTTCAGACTCTGGCATCCTGCGCAGGATGGTCTACATCGTCTACACGGATTGTATCAGACAGTGCAGCGGGCCAATGTACATAGTAAGTAATATCTCATATTTTTGTATCACTGTGATTGGAAAATGTGTTTGTGACAGTTTCTTGTGTTTGTTGTTAGGATCGCATGGTCCTGCTGGTCATGGGGAACATAGTCAACTGGTCGCTGTGAGTAAGCGGGGCTTTTTGAGTCATCCTGTCGGAATGTTTGTAACGCCATCGTTCTCTGCAGTGCTGCCTATGGCCTCATCGAGAGGCCAAACGACTTTGCCTCCTATCTGCTGGCGATTGCTATCTGTAACCTTCTGCTCTATTTTGCCTTCTACATCATCATGAAGGTGCTTTAACATTGCAGCAAAGGTTCAAGGGCCTTTTTTTAACCTGTTGTTGCTTTTATGTTTAAAGCTGCGGAGCGGCGAGAGAATCCGGTGTCTGGCGCTGGTGTGTATTCTGTTTACGGCCGTGGTTTGGGGCTTTGCGCTCTATTTCTTCTTCCAGGGTCTAAGCACCTGGCAGGTCAGTCACACAAACACAACATTTCATGGGAACCATGAAGTACTGTATACACACACACACACAAACATATATATATATATATATATATATATATATATATATATATATATATATATATATATATATATATATATATATATATATGTAGGTGTGGGAAAAAATCACAAGACTACTTCATCTCTACAGAACTGTTTCATGAGGGGTTCCCTCAATCATCAGGATATATATATATATATATATATATATATATATATATATATATATATATATATACATACATACATGTAAATGTAATATCTTTTTTATTTTTTTTAAATTTTATTTTAATCTTTTATTTTTTTTCTCCCATTCCCCTCACTTGTTTACCTGTATCTCACCTTTTTGTTAAGGGGCGCGGGAAGTTGGCAGACCCGTCAGCGATCCTGTTCTGTCTCCCTGTAATGTTTGTCTGATATATATACATGTGTGTATATATATATACCGTTTTTCCTTGAATTGCCGCAGGGCATATAGTATGCGCCTGCCTTGAATTACTGTCTGGTCAAACTCACTTCCCAAAATAATTAGCGCACGCTTAGTATTACCGCCTGGTCAAACTTGTGACGTTACGAGTGACACTTCCCCCGTCATCATTTTCAAAATGGAGGAGGCTGATTTCAATACCGGTAATTTGAAATCGCATAAAGGGAAGAATATAAAGAGCTATTCAGTAGGGTTTAATGTCCAAGCTTACATCACACTCATATTTTTACTGCATACCTTTGGTAAGTGCCGGAGTGAGAAGAGGTTTTAAAATAATTAGCGCATGCTTACTTTTACCACATGCCTTTGGTAAGCGCAGGAGTGAGAAGAGGTTTTAAATTAATTAGCCCCCCGGCGGCAATTCAAGGAAATACGGTATATATATATATATATATATATATGTATATATATATTAGGGGTGTGGGAAAAAATCAATTAGATTACGAATCGCGATTCTTACGTTGTGCGATTCAGAATCGATTATAACTTTTTTTAAATCGATTTAAACAGGACACATAACAAACCAAAAGTAGTGAAACAAAAATGAATATTATCAACAACAGTATCAATATTAGTTATGATTTCAGCATAGCAGTGATTAAAAATCCCTCATGGACATTATCATCAGACATTTATAAAAAAAACAATAGTGTCACAGTGGCTTACACTTGCATCGCATCTCATAAGCTTGACAACACACTGTGTCCAATATTTCACAAAGATAAAATAAGTCCTATTTTTGGTTCGTTTAATAGTTGAAACAAATTTACATTATTGCAATCAGTTGATAAAACATTGTCCTTTACAATTATAAAAGCTTTTTAAAAAAAATCTACTACTCTGCTAACATGTCAGCAGACTGGGGTAGATCCTGCTGAAATCCTATGTTTCGAATGAATACAGAATCGTTTTGAATTGGAAAAATATCGTTTTTGAATCGAGAATCGCGTTGAATCGAAAAAAATCGATATATAATCGAATCGCGACCCCAAGAATTGATATTGAATCGAATCGTGGGACACCCAAAGATTCGCAGCCCTAATATGTATATAAATATATATATATTTATTAGGGATGCACCGAAATGAAAATTTGTGGCCGAAGCCGAATAACATTTAAACGCTTGGCCGAATACCGAGTAATGAATGCAGTTTTTCACAATTTTTTTTATATTGCATAAATAGCCTAGAATAATATTTAGACATGTTTTTCAAATAAAGTATTTTTTTTATTGAATATTGACATTTTTTTAATATTCCAGTAGCCTTTGCTTTTCAAAAAAAGCACAACGTTTTTCATTTATATTAGGCCTTCAAACAAAACATGCATTCCAAAAAAAAAATAAAGTGCATTAAAGTGGATAAACCCACAACAAATGAATTATTGTCCTTTTGGCAAAAGTCTGCTTAGCCACAGTAGATATGCTAATAATGTAAACAGAGGCCCCACTAAATCTCAATAAGTGTGTGCTTGTAACCTCATACACTTATACAGGTACACAACATATCCCAACGTCACTGCACGTTGGTTGATTGCGTCACCGCGTCAAAAAATTGTGTCACACGCCACTATTCGGCCTTGTTTTTACTCATTCCACCGAAAGCCGAATGTGGCTTTTTTTGCCATATTCGGCCGAATATATTCAGTTACCGATTAATCGGTGCATCCCTAATATTTATTTATATTTGTATGTATATATATATGTATATCTATGTATGTGTATATATATACATATATGTATAAATATATATTACGGTATTACATTTGGGAAGCCATCGTGCACCCTGATTTAGATTTAGACTAGTTTTGCTGACACTGCAAAAATTGGTTCTGCTGACAAAACCGCTTAGGTCAGTATCAAACAGTCTTGAGGGTGGTTGTGTTAAAATCCCTAAAACCTCATTATAAGAGTAGAACCTGTTTATCACGTTTACATAATTTTCTTTTAGCTCATATATTATCAAAAATGACAGCCAGAATTCCAAGGATAGATAAATGTGGTTCAAATGGCGACTTAAAAACAGGCACAGTTGAGTCTTAATGTTCAACGTTCTAAGGCTTCATTGATGGCGTGAGCATTGTGTTGGTTTCTCCCGCAACAGAAAACCCCGGCAGAGTCTCGTGAACACAACCGAGACTGCATCCTGCTTTCCTTCTTTGACGACCACGACATCTGGCACTTCCTCTCTTCCATCGCCATGTTCGGATCCTTCCTGGTAAAGCCCATCGTTGTCTTCTGGTGCAAACTAGGGCGTAACCTCCCCCGTTCGCACTCAGGTTCTCCTGACCATGGACGACGACCTTGACGCCGTCCAGAGAGACAAGATATACGTGTTCTAACAAGACACCAGAGGTGCATTCTTCTTGCCTTATCGTCCTTCTCGGTCCATCCATGTCAAAAAGCAAAGCCAGTAGCCTTCCGGGCCGATTACTGTACATGTTCAGGGCAGGGTGGTGGCCCCTGGTGTTGAACCATTCTGTCGTCATGCTGCCAGTAATGATCTCGCTGTTGTACTTGATACTGTCTACTATGAAGATAACATACTTCACTGAAAATGATTTTGACTGCAAATGAATGTTTATATGCTGTATGGGTGTCACATGTCTTTTTACAAACAGCAATTGATGTTGTGATGAGTCACAAACAAGCCAGCCAACGCAGTTTTCTGGAGAATATTGCAATGAATGTACTGAAGGCCTGACTCGTACTTTTATTTTGCACTAACAAAAGTCAGTATCAGACATGGCAATCAGGAGTTACAGAATAAAGCTTCCCTTGTCAGACGTGCAGCTATCTGGTTTAAACATGAGTCACCTGCAATCTAAAGGAACATCTACAATCTTAGCAAAAGGAACACGAGGTCTTGCCACCTTCTTCTAGGCTAAAGGGTGACGTGGGCGTCTGACGGATCAAAGACGACTCCGGAACAAAAGCTGGCTTAACCCGACTCTGCCTCGACCAAAAAAACCGACATTTCCTGCTTTTTTCGCCCCCGTTTTGATAAGTCAGTTACATATGGTTACAAGACTACGATTTGGCCACAGTCTTAGTAAAGATCTTCTTTTAAACGACATTATGGAACCTTTCCCAAGGTTATTTCAAGTAGGTGATATTATAGCGGTGAATGGAACAATACTGATGTTTAAAGGCCTACTGAAACCCACTACTACCGACCACGCAGTCTGATAGTTTATATATCAATGATGAAATATTAACACTGCAACACATGCCAATACGGCCTTTTTAGTTTACTAAATTGCAATTTTAAATTTCCCGCGAGTTTCTTGTTGAAAACGTCGCGGAATGATGACGCGTACGCGTGACATCACGGACTGTAAGGAAATATTAGCGCTGCACCAAACACGGCTAAAAGTCGTCTCTGTTCATGGCGTAATTACACAGTATTTTGGACATCTGTGTTGCTGAATCTTTTGCAATTTGTTCATTTAATAATGGAGACTATAAAGAACAATGCTGTTGGTGGAAAGCGGTGGATTGCAGCTTGTCTTTAGCACAGAGACACAGCCGGTGTTTCTTGGTTTGTTGTGAAGCTCTAACACAGAGCGGTCAAGCAAACATGTTTTCTCTACGTCAACCAGCATGTTTTTGGATGGGAAAATTGTGATATATATCTTACCGGAGACATCATTGGATTATTCGTCTTCCTGCAGTAGCTGTTAAAAAGGCAGCTGTGCGCTTGGCTCCTCGGCTTCTCTCTGAGACACTGCGTGTTCACGGCAGCCATCCGACCTCGAGGTATGTCTTTACAATCTCACTAAAACACTATTAAAACAATAAGCAGATAAGGGATCTTCCAGAATTATCCTAGTAAATGTGTCTAATTACATCTGAAACGCTCACACTGCCGCCGCATGGAGCCGTCGCTTTTTATTATATATTTTTTTTTTTCGTAGTCCTTTATCAATATCATCAACCACAAATCTTTCATCTTCGCACAAATTAATGGGGAAATTGTCGTTTTCTCGGTCGAAATAGCTCTTGCTGCTTGAGGCTCCCATTATAAACAATGTGACGTCATCGTCTGCGACTTCCGGTACAGGCAAGGCTTTTTTATCAGCACCAAAAGTTGCGAACTTTATCGTCGATGTTCTCTACTAAATCCTTTCAGCAAAAATATGTCAATATCGCGAAATGATCAAGTATGACACATAGAATGGACCTGCTATCCCCCGTTTAAAATCTCATTTCAGTAGGCCTTTAATTGAACATGTGAAGAAGCGCTATCACTTTCTATTGACATAGCAATTTTCTATTAACATGTTCATTTTGAATACTCACTGTAAGGGGCAATGAAGGGCATAGTAATTCAACAGCCATAAATGTCACACTTAAGGTGGCCGTATAAACAACGGCAACACTGTCATAAACCTGTGCCATATAGTGAACCACACTAAACAATGACAAACACATTTTGGGGAAAAAATTACACCTCAACACAACAGAACAAATTCCCAGAATTTCCTGCAGCATCGACTCTTACGGGACGCTACAATATTCATTTACTATACGGTTTTTGTCACCTATTGTAACACATTTGTCAACAGTGGAAACCTGACATGAGGGGCGGTGTGGCTGGTTGATAAAACAGCAGTGCCAAGTTCAATTCCCGCTTCCACTATACGAGTCACAGCCGTTGTGTCCTTGGGCTTAAAGTTGTAGATAATGAGTCATTTGAGAAAAAGAGCTATATCATTTACATGTTAGCGCTTTCAGCATCTTCCTTCAAATTTAAAGGAAAATTTGTTTTTGGTAAAATTACACTTCTCAACCACTAGTACCATGAATTGATTAATGTGGACCCCGACTTAAACAAGTTGAAAAACGCATTCGGGTGTTACCATTTCGTGGTCAATTGTACGGAATATGTACTGAACTGTGCAATCTACTAATAAATTGAGTTTTAATCAATCAATCAAAGTTATTGCACAAGATATTGATTATACAGTGTTTAAATTTAAAACATCTGCAAACATGACTTAAAGGGCTACTGAAATGAGATTTTCTTATTCAAACGGGGATAGCAGGTCCATTCTATGTGTCATACTTGATCATTTCGCGATATTGTCATATTTTTGCTGAAAGGATTTAGTAGAGAACATCGACGATAAAGTTTGCAACTTTTGGTCGCTAATAAAAAAAGCCTTGCCTGTACCGGAAGTAGGAGACAATGTGTGCGTGACGTCACGGGTAGTAGGGCTCCTCACATCCTCACATTGTTTAGAATCATGGCCACCAGCAGCAAGAGCGATTCGGACCGAGAAAGCGACGATTTCCTCATTAATTTGAGTGAGGATGAAAGATTCGTGGATGAGGACAGTTAGAGTGAAGCACTAGAAAGGAAAAAAAAGGCGCCGGCCGTGGGAGCGATTCAGATGTTATTAGACACATTTACTAGGATAATTCTGGAAAATCCCTTATCTGCTCTTTGTGTTACTACTGTTTTAGTGAGATTATAAAGTCATACCTGAAAGTCGGAGGGCTGCGGTGACCGCCAGTGTCTCTGAGGGAAGCCATGGAGGAACCAAGAAAGTCACAGCTGCCTTTTTGACGCAAACTCCGCTCAAGTCTCCGGTAAGAGCCGACTTAATATCGCAATTTTCCCATCCAAAAACTTGCTGGTTGACATGTGGTAGAGATACATGTTCGCTTGACCGCTCTGTTCCATATTATAAAGCTTCACTGGCTGTGTTTTGGTTGCTAAAGGCAGCTGCAATCCACCGCTTTCCACCCAGAGCATTCTTCTTTTTAGTCTCCATTATTAATTGAACAAATTACAAAAGATTCAGCAACACAGATGTCCAAAATACTGTGTAATTATGTGATTAAATCGGACGACTTTTAGCCGTGTGTGGTGCTGGGAGAACATGTCCGCTCCAACCAATGAAGTCACAAGCACGCGTCAACATAAGCGTCCTCATTCTGCAATGTTTTCAACAGGATACCTCGCGGGAAATTTAAAATTGCAATTTAGTAAACTAAAAAGGCCGTATTGGCATGTGTTGCAATGTTAATATTTCATCATTGATATATAAACTATCAGACTGCGTGGTCGGTAGTAGTGGGTTTCAGTAGGCCTTTAAAGCAAATGATAGTGGTGGGTTGTTATTGGGGCGGCATGGCCTAGAAACCTGAGGGTTGCAGGTTTGCTTCCCATCTTCTGATATCCAAAAATCGCTGCCGTTGTGTCCTTGGGCAGGACACTTCACCCTTTGCCCCCGGTGCCGCTTACACTGGTGAATGAATGATGAATGAATGACAGGTGGTGGTCGGTAGGCGCAAACTGGCAGCCACGCTTCCGTCAGTCTACCTCAGGGCAGCTGTGGTTACTGATGTAGCTTACCACCACCAGGTGTGAATGAAAGTTGAGTCCCACTTCTCTGTAAACGCTTTAGAAAAGCGTGATATAAATCTAAGTTATTTATTTATTGCTGCAGAAGTGTATAAATGTGGTTTTGAAGACATTTTGTGTCCATTTTCAGTTTGTATATGTGCCACGGCACCATATTGTGTGGTTATGTAACTTTGAATACATTAAGTCTTCAACATTTATGCTAAAAATGTTCAGCTGCAGCAAAGGTAAGTGCCAATATCTTCTATCTCAGGCCTGAGCATTTATTTTGACTCGGAGGGCCAAATTTAGAGTAGAAATGCGTCTGTGGGCCGGTATATTTGATTTTTAGGAACACCGATACAAAACCTCACAATAATGTCTGATTGAATGCTGAAAACGTTATGACAGGCCACCTTTAAAGCGGAATGGAATTCAAAATTGTTTAACCCTTGTGTGGTGTTCATATTGTTGTTACTCAGCCAGCGTTTGTGGGTCTGATGGACCCCTTGCATTTTGTGGCTTTTAATGCCTCACAATCAAACACTTTTACGTTAAAATACTGAACAGATGTTTATTAGGATAAGGTAAACATTTGTTCGGCGTGGGAGAGTGGCCGTGCGCAACCCGAGCGTCCCTGGTTCAAATCCCACCTAGTACCAACCTCCGTTGTGTCCTGAGCAAGACACTTCACCCTTGCTCCTGATGGGTGCTGGTTGGCGCCTTGCATGGCAGCTCCCTCCATCAGTGTGTGAATGGGTAAATGTGGAAGTAGTGTCGAAGCGCTTTGAGTACTTTGAAGGTAGAAAAGCGCAATACAAGTACAACCCATTTACAGTCTCCTGTGGACGGGACTCTCGCTGCTGTCTTGGATCCGCTTTGGACTGAACTCTCGCGGCTGTGTTGGAGCCACTATGGATTGAACTTTCGCAGCATCATGTTAGACCCGCTCGACATCCATTGCTTTCGGTCCCCTAGAGGGGGGGGGGGTCGCCCACATCTGAGGTCCTCTCCAAGGTTTCTCAAAGTCAGCATTGTCACTGGCGTTCCACTGGATGTGAATTCTCCCTGCCCACTGGGTGTGAGTTTTCCTTGCCCTTTTGTGGGTTCTTCCAAGGATGTTGTAGTCGTAATGATTTGTGCAGTCCTTTGAGACATTTGTGATTTGGGGCTATATAAATAAACATTGATTGATTTATTCAGTATTTTAACGTAAAAGTGTTTGTGAGGCTTTAAAAGCCACAAAATGCAACGGGTTCATCAGACCCACAAACACTGGCTGAGTAACAACAATATGAACACCACACAAGGGTTAATTAAATGAGACACCCAGAACGTACATGAAAATAAAGAATGCGGGCTCTACAATATTAACTACGAACGATAAAACACTGAATATTGGCAACGGATGTACGTCATACCCCCTCTTGATCGACATATTTTACAATCAAGCGAAACGCAACAAAAATGCAACAAACAGCCAAATATGACCGCTAAAGGTAAAAAAAACCCAAAAAAACCCCTAAAATCTGATATATCACTAAGCGTCAGAATTTTGTTGTTAAAATCTCCTTCCTCGTCTGTCCCTGACACCTGCTTTTCAGACTGGCTGCTCTGGAAACACTCTGTGGAAACGCTATACACCCACACGGCTTGGTACCTCGTCTGGGCTGCTGTGACTTACATGACCATAGTAACTAATTAGATGACCATAGTAACTAGTATGTCATGCAAAAGCGCAGATTCCAACCATTGAATTACTTCGTTTAGTTCCATTTACCGTCATTTGAAAAAAATCACTGCACATCATATTGGCAGCTACAGTTTATGTCCGGCGGGCCAGATTGAAAAGCTTTGGGCCGCATACATCCCCTGGGCTTTAATTTGCCCAGGTCTGTTCTATCCGTACATCCATTTTCTACCGCTTGTCCCTCTTGGCGTGGCAAAAAAAAAAGCACCAGTAGAGTGGAAAAACAAGTCGCATCTATAGTGAAGCCATTATGTATATCTTTCTTTAATTGGATTCCAAAAGTTTGCGAATATTGAAATAATATCTATATTAAGGCATTTTCAGAGTTAATGAGCAAGCCAGTCAAGTGATTTGTGACGTGGAAGTAGGAACCACAGATCCAGCGACGACAATGCTAATCACTTTGTGAGAGACAACAATTATAATACAGGACTTTACATTTTTGAGACCGAACACAAATAGAATGAGCGACACATTTTATAAGGCGACAGCTAAACTGATGCAGCTACAGTGGGGCAAAAATGTATTTAGTCAGCCACCGAACTTGCACAGAGGCCTGTAATTTTCATCATAGGTACACTTCAACTGTGAGACAGAATGTGAAAAAAAAAAACAGGAATTCACATTGTAGGAATTTTAAATAATTTATTTTGTAAATTATGGTGGAAAATAAGTATTTGGTCAACCATTCAAAGCTCTCACTGATGGAAGGTTTTGGCTTAAAATCTCACGATACATTCTTTCCTTAACTCGGATCAATCGTCCTGTCCCCTTAGCAGAAAAACAGCCCCAAAGCATGATGTTTCCACCCCCATGCTTCACAGTAGGTGTGGTGTTCTTGGGATGCAACTCAGTATTCTTCTTCCTCCAAACACGACAAATTGAGTTTATACCAAACAGTCTATTTTGGTTTCATCGAAACACATGACATTCTCCCAATCCTCTACTGTATCATCCATGTTTCCATTTGGGAGGAGAGAGGATACGGACGTGACTGAAAAGTCGCGTCCTGCTGTTTAAAGCTGACAAAAATCTATGCACATTAAAACTTTGTTAAAACTGCACACTTGGCTCCTGTGCCGTGTCTACAGTGGAGCTGCTAGGAAGCAACAATGGTATATGTATGACATAACATTTTTTTTAAGTGTGTCTATTTTGGGAAACTGTCATTGTTCCATGACATTGTTCCAAACTGTCTGGACTGGAGCCTGCCGTGCCTCAGACTGGAAGTCTGTGCAGAGAGTGGTGAGGACGGCGGAAAAGATCATCAGGACTCCTTTTCCTCCTATCCAGGAGATCGCAAAAAGCCGCTGCCTAACCAGGGCTCAGAAAATCTGCAAACACCCCCACCAAGGACTGTTTTCACTGCTGGGCTCTAAGCAAAACCACCAGGTTCTGTAACAGTTTCTTCCTTCAGGCTGTAAGACTCTTGAACGCATCATAATAATCCCCTTGATTCCCCCCAAAAACGGATTAAACTCGCTGGAATATAAAAACAATATAACATACATCCATAACTTTGAGACACTAGTGATTTAGGGCTATATACGTAAACATTGATTGATTGATTGATAACGTGGATGCATTTGAAAAAGTACAATATATTTATCTGTACAGTAATCTATTTATTTATGTATGCTCTTGTTTTTTTTATCTTGCACTACCATGAGCTAATGCAACTAAATTGTGTTCTTATTTGTACTGTAAAGTTCAAATTTGAATGACAATAAAAAGGAAGTCTAAGTCTAAAAATAATAATGCATCAAAATCAGTGTTATTAATCATTGACCCAGGCCGACATTTAAAGTATTCCCCTGGCAACTTGTTTTGGAATTGCATTTGCATATTTTTAGTTTTCCCCACCATAAAAAAAACTTAAAAAAATTTTTTTTTTTTTTTTACAAAAATGGCATAAAAAGATTTAAAATACAAAAAACATTACAAATATATAAAAACTTTAAATATAAGCTGTTGAAAAATTTAAAGCGTTGAAAGATTAAAAAAAAAAAAGACTTACTGTAACACTTTTTTTGAGCGCATTCGTTTTTCGTCAAGGTTTACTGAAGTTTTGAAGGAATTGACCAGCGAACGTCAAAACAGACAACCAGCTCATACGGATCGAAATAATGTTAAAGTACCAACGATTGTCACACATACAAGGTGTGCCGAAATGATTCTCTGCATTTGACCCATCACCCTTGATCACTCCCTGGGAGGTGAGGGGAATCGGGAATCATTTTTTGGTGATTCAACTCCCAATTCCAACCCTTGATGCTGAGTGCCAAGCAGGGAGGTAATGGGTCCCATTTTTTTAGTCTTTGGTATGACTCTGGGTTTGAACTCACAACCTACCGATCTCAGGGCGGACACTCTAACCACTAGGCCACTGAGCTAGTCCGTTGATAATCTTAAGCATGGTGTCAGGTACTCAAGGAGAACAAACCCGTCCTTTTATGCCATTGACATCCTCTCTTGTGCACGTCAGACTTAATGGCTACACTTTATTACCTGCTCACAATGATGTACCACTGTTTACAAGAATGTCGGTCTACTAGCTCCATAGGAAAGCAATCTTCCACCATATGGAATGCATGTTATTTCATAGTCTAGTAGATACTACACTTCCTGACCTGATAGGATCGTAAAGACATTATAAGCACATTAGCTTTTTATGTGAATTTTAAGATGATTTTGTATCTGCTAACGGCCCAGTTCATCATCCATTCCGGTCCATGAAGTCTTCCTGTAGCAGAGAACAGCTGATGTAATTAATTAGTTGTGCCAAAGAGCTTCATTTTGGTCTTCCAGGTCTTCTCTGCACCATTTGGGTGTTTTTCAGGCAAACTGGTCCCAACTCTCCTGAGATCGTTACCCAGCTCTTCTTGCTTGATTGTGGGTAAGTCAGCTTTCTCAGAATGGTCCTCACACCAGAAGCTAAGAATGGAGCGAGGGCGGCATTGAAGTTTCTCTAATTTCCAATAATTGTTCCAACGGTGGTCTTTTTCACCACTGGCCGACTGATTTCGGTGCTGATTTTTTAAGTCCACAAAGATGCTCTGATGCCGAGACCTTGCAGATGTAGAACGTGTTTCTATAAAAAACATGGTGGATGTTAATTATAGAGAACATTTTCACTCTGAAAAATGTGTTACCTGTGCTACCATGTCACCAGTTCAGAAGGAGATTAAAGGATCGGATCACAAATCTTCACATCTCCAAGCTGCTGAGACAGTCACTTACTTTAGCTACCTTGTAATGGCCATAAGAAGTATTTTGAATGCTTCAATCGATACAAAGATGGGGTTCTACTTAAAGGGGAACTGCACTTTTTAAAAATGTTGCCTATCGTTCATAATTATTATGAAAGACATGACGGATTTTTTTTCCCAATAGGCCCTTTTCCAACGCAGGAACTAAATAAAGTAAATAAAGTTCCCTGTGTTTCCACCAAAAACTACCCGGGTAGATTTAGTTCCATCTCCTGGTTGGGGAGGAGACCCTGCTCCAAGTAGAAGAGTTCAAGTACCTAGGAGTCTTGTTCACGAGTGGAGGAAGAGTGGATCGTGAGATCGACAGGCGGATCGTTGCGGGGTCTTCAGTAATGCGCAAGTTGTACCGATCCGTTGTGGTGAAGAAGGAGCTGAGCCGGAAGGCAAAGCTCTCAATTTACCGTTCGATCTACGTTCCCATCCTCACCTATGGTCATGAGCTTGGGGCCATGACCGAAAGGACAAGATCACGGGTACAAGCAGCCGAAATGAGTTTCCTCCGCTGGGTGGCGGGGCTCTCCCTTAGAGATAGAGCGAGAAGCTCTGCCATCCGGGAGGAACTCAAAGTAAAGCCGCTGCTCCTTCACATCGAGAGGAGCCAGATGAGGTGGTTCGGGCATCTTGTCAGGATGCCACCCGAACGCCTTCCTAGGGAGGTGTTTAGGGCACGTCCAACCGGTAAGAGGCCATGGGGAAGACCCAGGACATGTTGGGAAGACTATGTCTCCCGGCTGGCCTGGGACGCTCGGGATCCCCCGGGAAGAGCTAGACGAAGTGGCTGTGGAGAGGGAAGTCTGAGCTTACCCCCGCGACCCGACCTCGGATAAGCGGAAGAAGATGGATGGATGGATGGAACCTTTTGGAATTCCTCCTAGCTATATGGGACTTTTTCGAAGTTACTCTAAAACTAAATAAAGTTCCCTGTGTTTCCACCAAAAACTACCCGGGTAGATTTAGTTCTTCGGGAACCTTTTGGAATTCCTCTTAGCTTTATGGGACTTTTTCGAAGTTACTCTAAAACTTTTGTGGGGCGATCTGTGCTGTCAAACGCTGATTGGTCGAACACAGTTGGGGGGCGTTCCTAAAACTTCTCTTTCAAACACGTGCCCGCCAGTGCGGGGACTTGTTTATTTCTTATTTCTTGTGTATTTCAATCACATATCACAACAAACTCGACAACGAAGAGAGAGCAGAATGAAAGAAACTTTCGACTTGCAGCGACTTTTGTGGGGCATCTTTGTGCTGAAGAACGCTGATCTTGTGGATCTCAGCAGCAGTCTTTCAACTATCCATGCAGTCTTTTATTTTTACAAACTTAAAATGGCTTTCAAATTGTATCAACTTGTTGGAATACGTCCTCATGCTTCTAGAATCCGAGTGAGGGGTGATTCATGATGGAGAAACATTTTTGAACGCGCAAAGAAACGAGGAAGCAGCTCATCAGTCAATCATGTCAACATTGGAACACAAGCTTGTGATCACAGCACCACTAAAAATAGTTTGTCAACGTTAAGTGTTTATAATAACAATGTCACTAATAATTGGTTAATATTGAAGTCAAAACATTTAAATTAAGTATTGTTGGTGCTTTTTGGTTTGTTTTTATTGTTTTTTATGGCCGGAATAGAGGACCTCTCATTGGCTCCATTGTAAGCAGACTTTTATTTACGAGTTAGCATGCATTAAATAAGAAATACTTACGTTGTCATGTCATGACTTTCAAATTGTGAACGATAGGCAAAATTCCAAAAAAAGCGCAGTTCCCCTTTTACAACTCAAATTGCAATTGTTGACACAAACCGGAACAACATTCTCATCAATACCTCGTGACTGTAAAACATCTGGTTTTCCTGCAGCTCCTCTGCTTCCGCCCTCAGATGCTCAAAGTACTGCCTTATCTGAGTAGACTGGTCTGATCCCCTGTCAATGCATATGTCCACTGTCTGGAGCCTAAAAAACATCCAATTGGGAATTTCAAATTAATAAACCAATCATTATCTAGTCTTTAAGTGCAATCCATTCAGCGCAACCTTACAGTCGTACCTGCGGTATGGTTGTAAAAAAGGTATACGCGATCTGTATGTTTAGGACTCACTTTATCTCAGGCGTGTTCCATATATAGAGATGTCTAAATCTTTCATATTAATTGTGAACAATAGCCAAATTACAAAAAAGTGTAGTTCTCTATCAAGGCTCCAATTACTTAGAATCAAATAATAAAATCCTTTTATTTTCTCAAAAGTCGACAGTTTGCCTTATAACCTGGTGCGCCTAATGTACGGAATAATTCTGGTTGTGCTTACCGACCTCAATGCTATTTTATTTGCTACATGGTGTAATGATAATGTGACCAGTAGATGGCGGTCACACACAAGAGATACGTGTAGACTGCAAGATGAAGCCAGTAAACAACACCAAAACTTGAAATGTTCCATTGAGAATACAGAACATTACACACAGAGCTCAAAAATCTGTCAAAATGTTTTAGTACGACTTTGGTAAGCTATGAAGCTGCACCGCTTGATGGATTGTGGGAGCATTACGGCTACTGTCGAACTGTGCTTCAACATACAAGTATTATTATGGTGTGTGTATAAGGACCGCAAAATATCACCCATTAGCAGACATATTATCTGGCGTTTTGTCTAGCAATATTAAGCAAAAACAACTTTTCTTACCTTCTGGTGCCTGCTGATCTGTATTTGGATCTGTATAAGTCCTTAAAATTTGCGCGTGTCCGCCATTGTAGTCCATACCAACAGCCTAGTCAATAAGCTTCTTTTTCTCTATCTTGTTGTTATGGGACATTCATCCTCCGCTGTTGCCATTTACATTTATAAAGTAGTGTAAAGTTCTAACTTATACCTGTCAGTAGACTCACGATGAAAGAGCTAAATACTACCTGTGTAGTGGGTTTACATAATTCACCCAAGGAACTTTAGTTATTAGAGAGTACCAGTGGGACGTTTTTTCACGGGACCCATTTCCGGTGGTGTTGTTGCACCGGTGAGCCACGGTTGAGAAGATGCTGCTCTGTTATTGATTTAAGTAAACTCTGAATGTCATTAAAACAGTCAGCTCCATCTTTTGACATTTGTTCGACTCCCGTCCTTGCACGCTACACCGCTACAACAAAGATGACGGGGACAAGTCGCTGTCAAAGGTGAGCTACGTAAATAAGACCGCCCACACAACGGTGCATTCTGAAGTGACGGTCAGAGAGTAACTTGAAGATGGTCTGTAAAACATAATCTGTGCAAAATTTTGACTAAAGAACCACCACTTCATGTTATGTAGACCACTTTGAAGTGTTTTCAATTCAGAAAAAAATCATAATGTAATCCCTTTAATGCGCCTTATTATCCGGTGCGCCTTTTGTATAAAAAAGACCTGAATAGACCCGCTAATCGGCAGTGCGTCTTTGTGCCCTATGGTCCGAAAAATACGGTATTTTTTGGTTTTCTTATTAAATAAGTAGGGTTTTGCCCAAAATGCATTAAACATGAATATAATTAATGCTTTATGTCAACAAATGCATCTGAAATTGATCTATATATATGTAGCGCTGAAAGTAAATAATAATACCTTCACATTTTCAACACTAAGAATCTTTTTAAACTTAGACTTCCTTTTTATTATCATTCAAATTTGAACTTAACAGTACAAATACATTTGGTCCTAAGACCTTTAACGTTCACCAAAATTGAGGGAAACGCCAGGGTAAAATATATATTGTACTGGTCTTGAATAAGAAAAATATCAAAATGGCCCTTGCATGCTTTTATTTTTCAATGAACAATCTTTAGGGGAAAAAAGTTTGGACACCCTTGGTGTAGAGTTTTTATTAAATGACTGCAACCAATATTCCAGTATTAGTGTTTTCTGATTTGTTACACAGTAGGTCTGATCAAAAGTGAATATTAGTTGCTTAGCAGCTGTTACCTTTTGCTCTGCCAACCTTTGTTGAGGGATCATTACATCGAGATGTTTGGTCATGGTGCTTCTGTTCCTGTTTTGATTATGGGACATATTTCGAACATTTCTGTCGACAGTTTTAACTCTAAAGTACATCCAAACAGGGGATTTCACTATTTGAGTAGCCTTTGTTCTGCCATTTGAGTAATGGCGAGCGATCTCTGAATTCGGGAACATATCCTTCACGGATTTGTTGAAAACATCCGCAAATGAGAACAGGATGTTTCTTGTAGCTATCAGCATAGCCATCTTTGTCTCGTCATATGTTACACCCTCGGGTCTCCATTTAGCAAGGTCGCCCATAATACTGGGCTGTGACCAGTTTTGTGCTTCTCTGACTGTTCATGAGTGACTATATCCATTTGGCCAGCGTGTTATGGGTTATAGATAAACCTATGGATAACGGAGACATATATAATAGTCTCCTTTTCAGGTGAGAGAGGACGCTAAAGGCAGTGCCTTTAAGGCACGCCCCCAATAGTTGTCCGGCTGGAAATTGTGGACATTACTACTTGCCGTAGTTTTGAAGCAATGCATGATGGGAATCCAGATGTTGTGTGTCAGTGTATTAATGTGCTGGCTGGAATAAGCACACGCTGAGAAATAGCTCTGTGCCTGCCTTCTTTACGGGTTGTAGATAAACATATGGATAACGGAGACATATACAATAGTCTCCTTTTCTGGTGAGAGAAGACGATAAAGGCAGTGCCTTTAAGGCACGCCCCCAATGATGTTGTCCAAGTGGAAATCGGGAGAAATTTGCAAGAATGGTTGTCCCGGGAGATTTTTGGGAGAGGCACTGAAATTCGGGAGTCTCCCGGAAAATTCGGGAGGGTTGGCAAGTATGCTTTCCACTTTTCTCCAGGCTCTAGGCATAAATTTACGATATTTCTTTTCTTTTGTGTGGAAACCACGATTTTCCCTGGCTCATGTTACAACGCTGTGAGCATTGAGGTAGGTGGGGAAGGAGCAGAATTAGAGGCACGACGATGATTTGACATAATGTTCTTGGGAGGGCTTTTCGCCAGCCTGGACAGTGCAAATTTAACTACATAACAGGACAGCGCACCATAAGGGAGGATTGTCCTGTGAAGGGCAGACCGAATGGTCTGGTAATATATTGTGTATAACATGTATGCTGTATTATCATGTTGTGCAGTTGATACTTTATTATTATGTAATACATACATTTTTTACTATTTTAGTTATTAGCGGCTTAGACTGCCTATTTTCAAAGAGAAAAATCCCAAATGGTTGGGTTTCCCCCCCCAAAAAAATGTTTTGATAAAAAGAAAAAAAAAATCTGTAGAAATTCATGCTTATTTCTTGTGTGTCTAACCTGAATGGCTCGTCGTCTATCTCTTGGTCACATTCTGTTAATTCTTCATTCTGGTCAGATAACTTGTTCAACAAAACCTTCTCTTCTTTCCTCCATGTCATGAGACGCAGTCGCAGCGCCCTATGAAAGTGGACATAATAGACACTTATACAACATCCCATGTGTGTGTGTGTGTGTGAGAGAGAGATAAATGATCCAAAACTACCTGAGCCTATCCCTGTACTCTGTCTTCAGTTTCTTCTCTTCCTCTTCTCCCCTCATATCTATTTCTTGAAGACGCAGTCTCTTTTCTCTCAATCTCTCCAAATTTCCCTCAGTATCGCCCCTCAATTCCAACTGGAAGATGCACATTTTCCTCTTCAATTGCTCCACTTCCTCTTCTTCCTCCCTCCTGAGGTCTTCCTGGTGGAGATTCATTCTTTTCTCCTTCTTCCTCTTCAGCCTCTCCACCTCTTCCTCTTCCTCTCTTCTTAACTTTTCCTGACAGAGGCGCATTCTCTTCTCCTTCTCCCTCTTTAGCTGCGCCATCTCCTCCTCTTCCTGTCGCTTCAGTTCTTCCAGGCAGAGGCGCAGCCTGGTTTCCTTCTGCTTTCTCAACCGTTCCTCCTCTTCCTCTCTCCTCAACTCTTCCTGAAAAAGTTGCATTCGTTTCGCTTTTTCCCTTTTTAACTTTTCGGCTTCCTCCTCCTCTGCCTTCCTCAGCTCTTCTAGGTGTAATTGCATTCTCTTCTCCTTTTCCATTTTCAACCTTTCCGCCTCCTCCTCTTCCTCCTTGATCAGTTCCTCATGGCGAAGACGCAGTCTCAACTCCTGCTCCCTCCTGAACCGCTCCTCCTCTTCTTCTTTACTTAGCTCTATCTGGTGGAGACGTGTTCTTTTTTCCTTCTCCCTGTTCAACCTGTTCTCCTCTTCCTTTTTCATGAGGTCCACCTGGCAAAGATGCAGTCTCTTTTCCTTTTCCCTCTTCAAGTACTCCGCCTCCTCCTCTTCCTCTTTCTTCAGCTGCTCTTGTCGTAGTAGTGTTCGTCTCTCTTTCTCCTTTTTAAAAAACAGTGCCTTCTCCTCTTCTTCCCTCCTCAGTTCCTGCTGGAGGAGAAGTGTTCTTGTCTCCTTCTCCTTTTTCAACCGCTGAATCTCCATCTCCTCTTCTCTACTCAGCTCCTCTTGACGTTGATCTTCTCTACTTAGTTCCTCTTGGCGTCCATATGTTCTTCGCTCTTTGTCCCTCTTAAATCGATCTGTCTCCACCTCTTCTTCTCTTAGTTCCTCCTGGTGGAGACACGTACACTTCTCTTTTTCATTCTTCCTCATTGCTGATCTAAAAGCATCCTCATTAGCGTCCTCATTTTCCTCTATACTCACATTCAGCTGATGGAAAAGATTGTTGTTGTCATTGTCTGGCTTTAAACACTCTGACACCTCTTCCTCTCGGTTAGGCTCGTCTTGGTGTACATATGTTTTGGTCTCTATTTCCATGTTTAACAAATCTGTCTCCACCTTCTCTGGAATCAGTTTCTCCTGAGGTGGAGACTTTCTCTTCTGATCCACCACCTCTTCTCTCTGTTGCTTCTCCTGAGGAAAACGCATTCTGCATTCTTTTACTCCTCTAAGGCGCTCCATAATATCTTCTCTCCGTGGCTTCTCCTGACGTGGATGTGCTCTCCTTTCTTTGTCTCTCTTTTCCTGCTCAGTGTCCTGTTCCTTTCCACTAAGCTCTTCTTTGCAAAAATCGATTTGCTCCTCCTTTTCTTTCTTTTGTTTCTGTGTCTCTTCTTCTTTAGTCTGATCTTCCTCGGGGAGACGGGACTGTTTCTCCTTGTCCCTTGTTAGTGATTCGACCTCCTCCTCTTTGGTCACTTCCTCTTGACGGACATGTGTTCTCTTTTTCTCCTTCTCCCTGCCCTGACGGAGACGCAGTCTGGTCTCTTTTTCGCTTTGCAACCTTTCTACATTTTCTTCTCTCCTCAGTTTTTCCTGCCGTAGTCGTATCTTCTTAATTTTTTCCCGCTTTAACCGCTCAACCTCTTCTTCTTCCTCCCTCCTCATCTCTTCCTTTCGAAGACGTATTCTTTTCTCTGTCTCCCTCTTTAAGCACTCAACTTGAGCCTCCTCTTCTTTTCTCAGCTCCTCCTGGAGCAGACAGATTTTTCTCTCCATTTCTGCCTTCAAATAGAGCTCCCTATCAAGCTGTTCCGCCTCCTGCTTCTCTTCCTCCTCTCTTTGTAGCTCCTGCTGGAGAAGCATTCTCCTCCCCTTTTCAATCTTTAGCTGCTCCGCTGCCTCTTCTTCTTCTCTCCACAGGTTCTCTTGGTGGTGGTGCATTCTTAACTCCTTCTCCTCCTTCAAACGCTCCAACTCTCTACGTTCCTCTTGATTTACCACCTCCTGGTAGAGGCTCAATCTTGTTTCTTTTGATGCTTTCAAACGCTCCACTTCAGCTTCTTCCTCTCTCTTAATATCCTGTTGGTGGCGACGTATTCTCTTTTCGAGCTCACTTTTTCTATGCTGCACCTCCTCTTCTTCATCTCTGCGCAACTTTTCTAGACAGAGATTCATTCTTGTCTCCTTTTCAGTTTTTAAACACTCCAACTGCTCTTCTTCCTCTATCATGAGCTGCTGCTGGTGGAGTTGCATTCTCTTTCCAATCCCCTCTTTTAAACGTTGTGCCTCTTCCTGCTCTTCTTTGCGCAGCTTTTCCAACAGGAGGCTTATTCTGGTCTCCTTGATGGTCTTTAAACGCTCTGACTCATCTTCTTCTTTCTTCAGCTCCTGCTGCTGAAGACGCACTCTCAGCTCAATCTCTTTTTTTTTCTTCTTCTCCTCCCTCTTCAACATCTCCACCTCATCTTCCTCTCTCTGTAACTCCTCCCGGCAGAGGCGCATTCTCATCTCTATATTCTGTTTGAACTGATTCACCTCCTCCTCAGCCACTTTTCTCAGCTCCTCCTGGTGGAGACGTATTGTTGCTTCCTTTTTAGCCTTCAACTGCTGTATCTGCTCTTCTTCCTCTCTCCTCAGTTCCTCCTGGCAGTGATGGATATTTGTTTCCTTCTCATTCTTCAACTGCTCCATCTCCACTTCTTCCTCTCTCCTCAGTTTCTCCTTGCAGCGATGTATATTTTTCTCCTTTTTAATCTTCAACTGCTGCATCTCCTCTACTTCTTCTCTCTTCAGTTCCTCCTTGCAGAGATTTATATTTGTTTCCTTCTTAGTTTTTAACTGCTGCATGTCTTCTTCCTCTCTTCTCAGTTCCTCCTTGCAAAGACGTATATTTGTCTCCTTTTTAATCTTCAACTGCTGCATCTCTACTTCTTCTCTCCTCAGTTCCTCCTTGCAGATATTTATATTTGTTTCCTTCTTAGTCTTCAACTGCTGTATCTCCTCTTCTTCCTCTCTCCTCAGTTTCTCGCAGAGATGCATATGTGTTTCCTTCTTAGTTTTCAACTGCTGCATCGCCTCTTCTTGCTCTCTCGTCAGCTCCTCCTTGCAAAGACGTATCCTTGCTTGCATATCTGCCTTCATTTGCTTCACCTCCACCTGTTCATCTCTCTTCAACCTTTCCCGGCGTTGACGTATTCTCGTTTCATTTTCAGTCTTCATCTCCTTTACTGCTTTCTCTTCCTCTTTTTTCAGCGCCTCTTTGCAGAGGCGCATTCTTGTTTCCGCCTCCATCTTTAATTTAGTTGCCTCCCTCTTCATTTCGTCCAACTTTCTTTCTTCTGCTTTGTTTAACTCTTCCAAACAACAGCGTATTTTTGCCTCCTTCTCCTTCTTCAGCTGCTCAACCTCCTCCTGTTCCTCTCTCTTTAGCTCATCCTTGTGGTGTTGCATTGTCAACTTCTTTTCCGTTTTCAACTGTTCCAACTCTTCCTCTTCTTCTCTTCTAAGCTTTTCTTTATGGATATGAAAACTTGCCGCCTCCTCCCTCTGTAACTGCTCAGCCACATTCCTTTCCTTTTTGCTTAACTCCTCCCGGCGGAGTTGAAATCTCATTTCCATCTCAGCCTTCAAGCGCTGTGCCTGCACTTCTTCTTCTTTCTTCAGATCCTCCCGACGTTGGCACAATTTCATTTCCATCTTTGCCCTCAACTGCTGCACCGCCTCCTCTTGCTCTCTCATCAACTTCTCCTTCCATAGGCCCATTTTTGTATTGATCATTTCTTCCTCTTTCCTCAAATCTTCTTGGTGACAGCGAATTCTTGCTTCCTTCTCACTCTTCCACCGCTTCACGTCTTTATCCTCCTCTCGAAGTAGGGCTTCATGGTAGAGATGCATTCTAGTCTGCTTCTCCTGTTTCAGCCTCTCCATCTGCTCCTCTTCCTCTCGCCTCAGCTCTTCTTGGAAACAGCGAATTCTTGCCTCCTTCCACTGCATCATGTCTTCGTCTTCCTTTCGAAATAAGTCCTTGGAACACTGCTGCATTCTAGTCTCCTTTTCCTGTTTCAACCTGGCTATCTCCTCCTCTTCCTCCTTCCTTAGCTCCTCCTGGCGGAAATGCACTCTCATCTCTTTGTCCATCTTCAGCCGCTCTACTTCCACCGCTTCCTCTTTCTTTAGGTGCTCCTTCTGGTGGAAAATTTTCTGCTCAGCCTCTGTTTTCAGGCTTGTCTCCTCCTGCTTTAACACCTTAGCCTCCTCCTCTTCAACTCTCCTCAGCTGTTCCCGGCGCTGACACATTCTTGCCTCTTTTTCTGCTTTCAACTGCTCCCACTCTTCTTCTTCCTTTTCCCTCAGCTCCTTCTGGTGAAGACAAATTATTTTCTCTTTCTCCAGTTTCAACCGCCTTTCCTCCTCCTCCTCTTCTTTACTCAGCTGCTCCCTGTAAAGACGGAGTTTCTTTTCAGTCTCTGCTCTTATGCATTCTTCCTTTTGCTTTCGCGTTTCCTCTTCCTCTTTCACCAGCTCTTCCCAGTGCTGACACATTCTTGCCTCCTTCTCTGCCTTCAACCGTTTCAAATGTTCTTCTTCTTCTTTTTTTAGCTCCTCCCGTCTGAGATGTATCTGCTTCTCTCTTTCACGGTTCAACAACTCAATCTCCTGTTTTTGCTCTTCCATCATCTCTTTCTGCCGACGAAGATGCATTATGGACTCTTTAAATCTTTCTGCCTCCTCTTCCTCCTTCCTACTCCTCCTTGCTCTCTCCCTCTTCAACTGTTCTACCTCCTCCTCTTCCTCTCTTTTTAGCTCCTCCAGTCGGAGGCGCATTCTTATCTCCCGGTCTTTTTTCAACTGCTCACGCTTTTCCTCCTCCTCTTTGCTTAGTTCCTCCTGTAAGACATGTATCCTTAGCAGCTGCTCCTTCTTCAATTGTTCTGCCTCCTCCTGCTCCTCTCTTTTCAGCTCCTTTTGGCGTGAATGTATTCTCTTATCCTTTTCCCTTTTGAATTGATCCAAACATTTAAATTCATCTCTACTCAGTTCCTCCATACAAAAACGTAGTCTTAATTTCATATCCTTCTTTAAACGCTTTGCCTCCATCTCTTCCTCATTTCTCAGCTCTTTCAGTCGAAGACAGGTTCTCGCCTCTTTTTCTCTTTTCAACCTCTCAGCATCCTCTTCTTCCCTTTTCAGCGCCACCTGATACAATTGTTTTCTTTCCTTCTCCCTCATAAAGTGCTCTGCCTCTACCTCTTCCTCCCTCTTTATATCTTTGTGGTTTGTTGACTGCTCCTTGACTGTTAAAGTTTCTGCCTCCTCTTCTTTTCTCTTCAGCTCATTCTGGAAGCTGTGTTTGCCAATTTCCTTTTCCTTATTCAACTTCTTGACCTCCTCTTCCGCTCTACCTTGTTGTTCCTTGTGGAAAAGTCTTACCTTCTCTTTCTCCAGCAAACACTTGGCCTCCTCTTCTTTCCTCATGTCCTCCTGGTGGTTACATGTTCCCATTTCCATCTGATTATCTAAATCCCCCACTTTCTCATGATCCTCTTTCTTTACCTTGTTTTCACCAAGATTCAAGTTAAGCTCTTTCTCTCTCATCAACTGTGCGAGATCCCCCTTCCAATCAATTTCATCACTTCTTTTCTCGTTCTCTACGTTTCTCTGTCTCAGATTGCGCTTCTCTTTTTCCAAACGGTACCTCTTTTCCTCCCTCGCTACCCTCTCCTCTTCAAGCTGGATTTCACACTTCTGATGTTCTTCCACTAGGCTCTTAAAATTTTCTACAGAGTGTTCCGGATGTTTGGTTTGGGATTTGGAATTAGGATGAAGTTGACATTCAGATGTTTCTATTGTTTGTAGATCAATAGGTGTTTTTTGTATCAGCCATACATCTTGCTCCTCATGGCATGGTAGACTTTTGGACACTAAGGTACCAGGTGGAGGTGGATTTTTGTCTGCATGGACCCTTGAAAAAAGGAAGTCAGTGTTAATGTAGTTGTTATGAAAATGTACTGTACAAAAAATTAGTGGCCTGCTGTTGGCAGCAGCAGCCAAAAATCAAACGTATACATTTTCTGAGATCAGACCTCATTGCATTCTCTGATCGCCACTCTTCTTCCCTCACTTCAATATGCAGCCTTCCTGACACCTTTTTGGTTACAAAACAGTCGTGAAACATTATTCTCAAGAAACACTCAACACCACCGATTTAAAGTGAATGAACGTGGACTTCGGTGCATGTACCTTTTTCTGTGGGTATTCAGTACTATCTACTTTAGAATTGGCCTTTGTAATCTCTTCTGCTGGATTCACATGGATATTGCATACATTCTGCATGCAAATGGAGAACAGTACAAGAATGGACACACATCAAATCACAAGGTAATAATTAGATTGATTTTTAGCCTTTCTTTTCAGCTGACACAAACTGTCAATAATACATCGTCTTGGTAAAATACAATCAGCAAGTTTTATTTCATGTCGTATACATAGGGTTAGACAATTTGGCCTAATCTCTTATTGCGATATTTATTGTAGCCTCTTGCCATAAAGATACAATATATATCACAAAATAATATTTGGCAAATAAATGATATTATAATCATTTCAAAACAGGTTATAAAGGCTCCTACTTTGGCTGCTGACATACAGTACAGGCCAAATGTTTGGACACACCTTCTCATTCAATGCGTTTTCTTTATTTTCATGACTATTTAGATTGTAGATTGTGAGTGATGGCATCAAAACTATGATTGAACAAATGCGGAGTTATGTACTTCACAAAAAAAGGTAAAATAACTAAAAACATGTTTTATACTCTACTTTCTTCAAAATGGCCACCCTTTGCTCTGTTTACTGCTTTGTACACTCTTAGCATTCTCTCCATGAGCTTCAAGAGGTAGTCACCTGAAACGGTTTTCGCTTCACAGGTGTGCCTTATCAGGGTTGATTAGTGGAAATTGTGAATGAGAGGGTGTTACCAAACCTTTGGCCTGTAGTGTATGATGTAGCGTATTGTGTCATTTCCGGTTTTATTATTTTCTAAAGAAGTATTAATCTAAATGCTAAATTACTGTTGATAGCTGGTTACTTTCTGCTGTAACATGGTTCTATCTACACTTCTGTTAAAATGTAACAAGCACTCTTCTGTTGTTTGACTACTATAAGTTTTGGGTGTTTCTACAAATGTGTGCATATACAGAGGTAGTATTGGCCATATACCAGGACTGATACAAATATTTAAAATTTTCAAAATCATTGAATGATTCAATTTTTTTTCCGGTGTAACAATATCAACTAAATATTCAAATACTTTCCTTATTCACTTTTATTACATTAAATGTTTTTAGCAAAATTAATTCAATAGTAGGAGTGTAACATATTGTAGATACCACAGTATTTTGGTTTCAAAGTGTTCTCAATAATACAATGACGCCTGATGGTATCAAACAAAAACTTGGAGTGTAATTTTTTCCAGCAATTTAGCGTTGGTCGACATTAGACACACTCGCTAAAGAGGAAGAAGCTATTTTGCATTTACTGTAGCTTGCTGTCGCCACATTTTAGAATGTGCCATCAACATGCAGTATTACGATATGGCAATAGAAATAAAATCTATATTGTCAGCCAAATTTTGTCTGTATCGCTCAAACCTAAAGATACCATGAGTGTACATTTTAGAGTACCAACAACCACCTACTTGCTGTGTTTTGAATATGTCATTGGTCATTTTCTTTTGCTCAAGTTTCTCTTTGGATTTCTTCTTGTTCGTCTTCATCACATTGGCCCCATCCACAGCTGCGCGCTGCATACGCTCACGCTCCTGAAGCACCAGCTTACAGTAGTACTCCTTTCTGGGATGCTCCCAAATGGATGTGTCCTTGTGGCAGTTGTGATAGTAAACATTCCCAGTTTCATCTTCTCTGGAGTGATTAATTCAAAGAAAAGGATTCAAATGAATACCGTAGCTGCTGACAGAAGCAACATGTATATGTGATATATAATTTCATAGTTGGTGAGGATGAATATATACAATGCATAAATATAAGTTCATATTGTACACATAATTTGATTAAAAAGTTATGTCATTGGGTTAATTCAAACAAGTTTATGTTAACTTTATTTTTGTTACAAAACCCATGTAAATCGAGAGGGGAATATATTTTTTGTTCCGGTTTGGTCATGGTGTTGGGGGGACAATTAATATGTGACGGAATTAAGGAAGCAGCATGAGACAAAAAGTGTTTGATGTGGAAGACGTTAATGCAATGAAGATACATTTTATTCCCTTGGAGTTTATGAGGCCAATGGGGTATGATTATTTATCATATGTATGTGAAATCAATCTGTTTTCTTTTTTAGATATCACTATATTTGGCTTTGTTGGTAGCTTGAAGAAGGCGTGGCTAAAATAAATGTCTGTGAGCAAAACAAACGACTTGAGCCTTGATTAAGACCTAGGAGGGAGTAACAAATACTGTATGCATCAAACTATACTAGCATGGTTCAGTCCTAATCTGGATTTATTGTAACTTTAACTATCATTTTAGCCAAAGTCAGTCAGCTAAACCAGTGGTTCTCAAATGGGGGTACGCGTACCCCTGGGGGTACTTGAAGGTATGCCAAGGGGTACGTGAGATTTTTTAAAAATATTCTAAAAATAGCAACAATTCAAAAGTCCTTTATAAATATAATTATTGAATAACACTTCAACAAAATATGAATGTAAGTTCATAAACTGTGAAAAGAAATGCAACAATGCAATATTCAGTGTTGACAGCTAAATTTTTTGTGGACATGTTCCATAATTATTGATGTTAAAGATTTCTTTTTTTGTGAAGAAATGTTTAGAATTAAGTTAATGAATCCAGATGGATCTCTATTACAATCCCCAAAGAGGGCACTTTAAGTTGATGATTACTTCTACGTGTAGAAATCTTTATTTATAATTGAATCACTTGTTTATTTTCAACAAGTTTTTAGTTATTTTTTATATCTTTTTTTCCAAATATTTCAAGAGAGACCACTACAAATGAGCAATATTTTGCACTGCTATACTATTTAATAAATCAGAAACTGATGACATAGTGCTGTATTTTACAACTTTATCTCTTTTTTTTCCTACCAAAAATGCTTTGCTCTGATTAGGAGGTACTTGAATTATAAAGATGTTCACAGGCGGTACATCACTGAAAAAGGGTTGAGAACCACTGAACCATGTCTACATCAATTCTAGTACGTTTTAAAGCAGCGTCAATTTGCAATGCCAAAAAAAGGCACTTTAACAAAAGGGGTTTCGATATCCGACAATTAGACTGCAAGGTTTCATAGTCAAATCAGGCTCCTCCGAATTAAAATAGTCTGCTCTTCTAGGACACCTTTAAGCTATTAGAAAACTCAAGAGCCCTCGGACAAAGGATTCCATTTTTGTAGTGAAAACTTCATATCAAGAATGGAATAAAACACTTTCTTTACCTCTAGAAATGGTTTCTGACGTGATTTCTTTGTTTGTTTATTAAAGGCGAGATGGACCTATTTGCTATGACTTATTTTGCAGTCCTAACAAACTATAACACGGAATCTAAATACTTGATCATTCAGTGACGGGCAGTTTACAAAAGTAAGATAAAAGTGAAATTATATTATTATACATTTAATTGCTGCTCTATTGCTGTAATGCTGCAAATTACTACATTTACAGACAAAAAGGGCTGTATTTACTCTGATTGTAGGAGGAAAGTTACGGCAGTGACTTACCGCTCCAACCATCCTGGAGGAAGTCCAGCAACAATTGCCTCCTTGGCAAGCCACATAAGCTCTTGCTCTCTATCAGGTTCAATGCCTATATCCCGTGCAAATTCCCTAATCTCTAAAGTCACAGAGAAAAAAAACAAGCTAATCAGAACGACTAAACTTCCGAACTAGGAACCAATAACAAACCGTTAGTAACAATCTTATTTACAGTTCCACAATATAACCTTACCAATATGATGCTGTTTAAATGGTACAGAGCAGGTAAAATAATAATAATTAAAAAGGTTTTGTACTATATATCACCTACCTTCTTCAGAAAGAGTAGGTTCTTCATCATGGTGCTCCTCAGGGATCTGTAGGCTACTCGTGCTTGCTGTGGACTCAAGGTGGCTAGCAAGAGAGTTATACTCAAATCATTAACAAATATTTAAACTTGTTGGGTCTAGTCTGAATCTTTAGCAAAATGGATTTCAAATAAGATTTTTATCACATTACACACAATAAGAACAACAACACACCTCTCGACATACTGCTCTTCCCCCCTCTCAGTGATGTCATGGTTAGAAGAGTGGTCAGAAGCCAGACACTCTCCTGATTGCTTCGGGACAAAATACTATTAGTATCTTAAACTCTATGACACACGCCTAAGGACAGTAGACACAAATACACAACAATAAGATATAAGAGCCTGCACACATGGCATGCATGTACCTGTTGCTGGGATGCTTCAGTAGTTTGGTTCTCAGAATGAGCTTTCTTATACACTCCTGGCTCGGTCATCTTCTCCACTGCATCAGTGTCTATGCAGTCCTGAATTGCACACGTTGTAGACATTTAGAGCATGTTCAATCGTGCAAGTGTGAACATAGTGTGTTCCTTTATGTCATTTGTTAAAGATGTTTGAAATGAACTAAAACATTATAGTTACTATCTAGTTTAACAATCAAAAGATGAAGGGTTTGTGGTAGCGCTTGGACTGACAGCAATGATAAGAGTACAGCGCCCTTATAGTATAAACTTTGTAATATGTTAAAAAACACCATCTTAAATTACTGCTTGGTGTTACTTGAACTTAATGGGTACTGACTTACATTTGTTGTTCTAACAGACCCCTCTTCTTCTATGTCATGTTTGCCTTCTGAGTCCAAAAGGAGAGCACTCCGCTTGAGCCGCTCACGCTCTTGAGCCACCAGTTGGCGGTACTTTACATCGCAAGGATGCTCCCATGTGGAAATCGATAACTGGTAGTTGTAATAGAAAATATTCTTACTCTCATCTTGGCTGTAGGGAGAAAGTCAGAAACAAAATGTTTCAGTCAAACAGTGATGTTTGACTAATTTTTGAATGAACTGTATTAGATTTGTTCTAACACTAAATTGACATCTTGATTCACACCTTTACGCGATCCTATTTCTAACTACAAGGGCTAGTGGTGTCCAACTGTGATGAAAAACATGTATGTGCCTATGTATAAACTGCAGTATTACTGTGAAAAGCACATTCTGAAATATTTACATTGCAACACATGCCAATACGGCCGGTTTAGTTTACTAAATTACAATTTTAAATTTCCCGCGGAGTTTCTTGTTGAAAACGTCGCGGAATGATGACGCATGCGCGTGACGTCTCGAGTTGGAGGGAACATATTAGCGCAGCACCACTAGCAGCTAAAAGTCGTCCCTTTTCATCGCGCAATTACAAAGTATTCTGAACATCTGTGTTGCTGAATCTTTTGCAATTTGTTCAATTAATAATGGAGAAATCGAAGTAGAAAGATGGAGGTGGGAAGCTTTAGCCTTTAGCCACACAAAGACATGGTGTTTCCTTGATTAAAATTCCCGGAGGTGAAGCTTTACTATGGATCAGAGTGGTCAAGCAAACATGGATCCCGACCACTTGCCAACCGGCAGGTTTCGGTGGGAAAATTGTGGTAAAAAGTCGCCTCTTACCGGAGATCAGCGGAACTTCTGTCGTGCTGCTGCTGCCGTGACTAATTCCCTCAGAAACTGGCGTCAAGACACCCGTGGCCACACCCCTCTGACTATCAGGTACTATATAATCTCACTAAAACACTAGCAACACAATAGAAAGATAAGGGATTTCCCAGAATTATCCTAGTGTGTGTAAAAACATCTGAATCACTCAATGCAATCGCCTTTTTTTTTCAACTTAATTTTTTTTTTTTTTCTAGTCCTTTGCTATCAATATCCTTAGCCACAAATCTTTCATCCTCGCTAATGGGGAAATTGTCGTTTTCTTGGCCCGAATAGCTTTTTGTTGGAGGCTTCCATTATAAACAATGTGAGGAGCCCTCACAAAGGTGACGTCATCGTCTGCGACTTTCGGTAAAGGCAAGGCTTTTTTATTAGCGACCAAAAGTTGCGAACTTTATCGTCGATGTTCTCTACTAAATCCTTTCAGCAAAAATATGGCAATATCGCGAAATGATCAAGTATGACACATAGAATGGACCTGCTATCCCTGTTTGAATAAGAAAATCTAATTTCAGTAGGCCTTGATATAGCCCTAAATCACAAGTGTCTAAGCTACTCCCCCCTACCCATCTGGTATTCAGTGTAAATGAGCAATGTGCTCCTTCCTCAGTCGCAGTCCTTCCATACTTGTCATGAGTGTGACCTGTGCCATGTTGCACTGCTCAAGCTTTTCACTAAATCTAAGAAAGACAATTTTGTTTGACTGCTTCATAAGAAATTTTCCATTACACAACTTTTTCACTTTTTGATACGGTACTGATATTGGACCTTTTAGTATCGGCCGATAAATATTGAGCAGATACAATATCGGCACAAATCATACTAACTTTGTTATTTTGTACTGTCGAAGGTTAGAATATGTGAAATTACTCAAAAAGAAAACTATGGTAGGAATGAAAAACACTAAACTTTTTATAATTAACCGTCTGGAATGGACATATGCTGTCTTTAAAGGGGAATTTCACTTTTTAAAACTTTGCCTATCATTTACAATCCTTAAGTAAGACAAGAACACGTATGTTTTTCTTTTTTTATGCATTCTTAGTCATAAAATGTGGCAAATACGAGGTGGCTAACAACGCAGCTAATGGGAGTAACACTATAGTGCCCGTAGAGCCCTCTAAAAACACATCCAAAAACCGCCAACAATACTCTATTTACATCTCATGACCTGAATATTAACCAAGTATTATTATGAGCACTATCGCAGACAAACTACTTTTAGCCGCACCGTGATCACAGAGAGCGCTAACTAACTTATTCTGCTATATTGACATATTGAGCCGGTTAGCTGCTGCATCGCCTCTGAGTCGGTGAAAGTTATTTTTAGGTTACAAATCCTGCCTTACACTTACATGGTAGAAGGTTGTGGCCACAAACCGAGAAATTTGTAAACTTTGACATCCAACTGAAAAACTCAGGGATGGCAAGAGAAGGACAGTAAAAGACTATCGTTTGCGGCAGCTTTTTTTTCACCCTTCATGTGGATTATGATTAATTCTTCATCTGAACGGTTAGATCGCAGTGAAAGCAGACATTGCAGAGTAAGTGATTGTTGTATTATGTTTGTAGTTTATATAAGTAATATTTGTTGTCTCTCGTGAAGTCTGCATGATTAGTAATAGTTGTTGAAGGGAAAAGTGAGTATTATGATGTTGGTGGATGTTTTTTAGACCGCTTTATAGGTGCAACAGAGCGACTCCCATTGGCTCCATCGGAATCAAGGATAGTGAATAATACGAAACATTTTAGAAAATGTGTGGTTCCCCTTTAAGTTGAAGTGGAGTGTTAATTGTTTTTGTTTTCATGACACTTAATGGCCACAATATTTCATTAAGTTAAACTCATGACATGTTTTTGTATTTAGTGTATTAGATTCTGCAACTAGTGTTTGGATCCCAGTGTACGCAATATCTGAAGAGCATGGAAAAAAGTATTTCAATGTGGTGTAGTCTGCATGCGACGAATAAACTTTGAACCTTGAACCTTGAAGTAAGTTTGATTGATTCAGATTAGGTATGTAAAGATTAATAGGTACAAATCGAAAACTGATTTTAACTTTAGAGATATAAATACATTGTTTAGCTAGTCCCTAAATCGACGTATTGTTACGGCGCACACGCGCTCCACTCTGAGCACCAGACACGCCCCCGTGCTCGTCACGCAGACCGCACCTACACTCCCCCGCAGCTGGAGGCAATCAACACCCAACGCACCTGGCTTTGATGAGGGACGACAGTATAAAGACCTTCGACGCTGACTCGTCGTCGGAACGTAGCACTGCGTGCAGTAAGCTCCACGTCACTGACTTCCCCTCTTGCTCTCGCTCACTTGCCTGTTTCCTTGTGCCTCATTTCCTGATCCCAGTGTTGTCTCTCGTTTTCCCCACAGTGCCCGTGTCCCAGCCTCACTGTGTACCTCCGCTGCTGTTTTTCCCCCCTGGACTTTGTTTGCTCTTCCCAATCCTTGACCCCGTTTTTGGACTTCCAGATTCCGCCCTCCTGCTCTCGACCCCCGCTCGGACCTTGGACTTCCCCTTGGATCATTCCCTTTGGACTTGGGCGTTTAATCATTCAACACGCACCTCAACAACCCTTGCAGTATTCATATGGTAAATTTCCACACATATTCTCTCATGCAAACACATAATAGCATACACACCCCATCACTCATCAAGCACAATAAACCTGTTGAGATTGACATTCTGTTGTCGTGCCGTCTCCTTCCCCAGTTCTACACAACATCTATATGTAGTACGGATCGGTCGACGTCCGATTGGAAAGTCATGAATCGGTTGATTGGCGCTCTGCTACTAAATATGGTTGTTCTAATCTTGCGAGACTTCTGTGATAACGTAATACGAGAGAATCGTTCTGGTTTGCGACAGAAAGTATCAAAGCAACATGGCAAACAGCACCCAAAGAGTGTACAGACAATACACCCCCAAATATTAAATCTACAGTATGGTAACGCTTCTAAAAGTATGGCCATTTGTAACGTTTTCATATGCATCACTGTATGTATACATACGCTTGAATATATACAGTATGTGTATATGTATGATTCTACAGCGAATATGCATGTGGATGTATATACCTTGAGTGTGTAGGTATGTACTATATTTGTGTATGTATGTAGGATCATAGGTACCTATGTGTGCGCATACAGTATGTATGTATGTATACATGTGATGAATAATTGTGTATATATGAGTATATACTGTATGTTTATTTGTATGTACAATATATTTGTCTCCCAGTATGTGCAGGAGCCAATGTATGGCCCCGGCCACCCGGAGAGCCCGACCCAAAACAGCAGGCGCGGCACCCTAGGAACAAGAAACCACCGGCCCCTCGCAGCCAGGCCGGCGACAGGAACCCCAAAGCCGCCCAGCAGGGCCTGCAGCAGGCCATAGACAGACGCGCATGGCAGAGGACAAGGCAGGGGAGAAGCAGGGGACAGCCAGCCCCCAAGCCAGCGAAAGACCACACCCCACACGAGCATAAAGGCGAAACGCCCCGCCTCAAGGGGCCCAGAGACTACCCGCAACTGGACGGGAAGACGGCCCCCGACCCACCAGCAAATTTTCGGTGCATTACTTGTCAATGTGATTGAATAATAGGCTATATTTACAAACTGTAATATATGAATATATATTCTGTTGGTGGCGACTTGTCCAGGGTGTACCCTGCCTTCCGCCCGATTGTAGCTGAGATAGGCGCCAGCGCCCCCGCGACTCCGAAAGGGAATAAGCGGTAGAAAATGGATGGATGGATATTCTGATTCTATAGGAATAGAGATTGTTGAAGGGCCAGTATTGACGCTGTGGCACATTTGCCTACATGTGAGTTGAAAAATAAAGCTCCGGTAGATCCACGCTGATGTCCGTGTTTCCTCTACTTAACAGCCCTAAAACGATTACAACGCTCCTAAATATATTACACTATATACATCCATTCATAAATTATATTATTTTAATATATTTACATGTATTAAAAAAACAGACATTTTAAGGCGTGGCATCCATATCTATGATGGCTACTGTTATTTTTTTTTCGTAGAAGTAGCGACTTCCTCCCAGTCAACTTCTGTTGTTTTCACATTAGCTAACCGCACATGCAAGTGACGTCGAGGCCACATTTGGCCACATTGGGCCCTGTACACGTTTACATTGGACTCTGATAAAAATCATATTTTACTTGCAGTGTCAACAATCAGATGGAAAAAATCTGATTTGGGCCACTTAGCTTGCAGTGTAAACATAGTCTTTGACTTAGAGCAAAATGTAGCAAATTTGATTTGACTAAAATGCTTAGCTGGAGACAGCCCTACTAAATACCATATTTTCCGGACTATAAGTCGCATTTTTTTTCATAGTTTGGCCGGGGGGTGCGACATATATTTCAGAGCAACTTATATGTGAAATTATTAACACATTACTGTAAAATATCAAATAATATTATTTATCTCATTCACGTAAGAGACTAGCTGGATATCAGCAATCGTCACACACACGTCAACCAATGAAAATTCGGCGGTGGCGGGTCATGGCAGAAGTGCATTGTGGGAAAAAATTTTCTACCTGCTACTACTTCCACCATTTCAACATTAGCGCTAGAGTAAGCTGCGCATTGTCTACCTTTGGAGTTGGCAGAGTTGTTCAGAAGCGACACCGAGGAAGAAGATTTCACGGGATTTAGCGATTAGGAGTGACAGGTTGTTTGGTAAACGTATAGCATGTTCTATATGTTATAGTTATTTGAATGACTCTTACCATAATATGTTATGTTAACATACCAGGCATGTTCTCAGTTGGTTATTTATGAGTCATATAACAGACACTTTATTCAGCCTGTTGTTCACTATTCTTTATTTATTTTAAATTGCCTTTCGAATGTCTATTCTTGGTGTTGGATTTTATCTAATAAATTTCCCCCAAAAATGCGACTTATACTCCAGTGCGACTGAATGTTTTTTCCGTTCTTTATTATGCATTTTCGGCCGGTGCGACTTATACTCCGAAAAATACGGTAAAACACTTTATTATAGATTTTACTCATGAGCTTACACTGTATACTGAAGTGCCCCCACACAGTGAACTGTTGTTGGCCTATTAGCCGACGCTTCCCTCTCGCTTTTGTCGTACCACTGCGAGACTTCATCCATCAACCCTCAATTTGTGAAAGAAGCACACAGATTAAGCAATTATCTTGAAAAAATATGTATTATTTTACACATTTTTAAGCAATTATCTTGAAAAAATATATATTATTTTATAATTTTTTTTGTTAATTAATATTCTTGACATTTGCAAATCATTTGAGTGATAACTGTGGGTTTGGAATCGGATGCACATGTCCAACTGTTCAATGTTTGACTACTTTTTGCACAACAGAGGGACCAGAAGAATCAGTTAAGCTTAGAGTGTAATCGTCAGGTTGCAGCACAGACACAAGGCGACTGAAAAATTCGGGTTTTTGCCAATCAGCTCATTGTTAAGGAATAGCAAAAAGCACATCTCAAAGTTTAGAGAAAGCCAAATTAAGTACACCTCTAAAAGGTTACTATATATTGTAGTTCATATAGAATGATGGTGTGATAGAATGTGGTAAGTACCTTGCTTTTCCTGCGACAATTTAAGAAATTATGCTTTTAGTACTTTTTTGGGGCAACGTTATTTGCTGTAAGACACAGGAGAGTGTTGTTCATACACTTACAAAGCAACCCACTCTGGAGGTAGTCGGGCAAACATTGCCTCCTTGGCAAGCCACATAAGCTCCGGTTCCGTCTCTGGATCAATACCGATGTCCTGTGCATATTCCTTGATGTCTGATAATGAAGAGAAAAACATACAAATCAGCAATAATATGATTGTGAATTAGGTAGTATTGTAAATACAGTACATCATTTTAAAGGGGCACTTTTCAATTATAATCTACATTTAACACACTTCCTTATGATTTTGATATGTATTGGTTATTCTTTGGTGTAAATTATGCATAAATATTGCTCCACAGTCATATTTGAAGCCCATTTTTGCCTGCAAAATGGTTTGTTTGAAGCGGCTGGTTTTTCAGATGCAAATCACATTCTCCACCCATTGTTGAAATGTATACAGCATGGGTGTCAAACTCTGGACCGCGCGCCAAATCTTTTCCTCCGTGTAATTTAATTTGGCCCTTGAGGCAATATCAATTCAGCATTAGAGCTGGCCCGCCAGTGCTATACAGCGTCGGTCCCGCTGTAACACCGCATTCACCACTAATACTCATACTTGCCAACCCTCCTAATTTTCCCGGTAGACTCCAGAAGTTCAGTGCTCCTCCCGAAAATCTCCCGGGGCAACCATTCTCCCAAATTTCTACCGATTTCCACCTGGACAACTATATTGGGGGCGTGCATTTAAGGCACTACCTTTAGCGTTCTCTACAACCTGTCATCACGTCCGCTTTTCCTCCATACTAACAGCGTGTCACATAATATTTGTGGCTTTTACACACACACACACACACACACACACACACACACACACACACACACACACACCCCCCACACACACAAGTGAATGCAAGGCATACTTGGTCAACAGCCATACAGGTCACACTGAGGGTGGCCGTATAAACAACTTTAGCACTGTTACAAATATGCGCCACACTGCGAACTCACACCAAACAAGAATGACAAACACATTTCGGGTGAACATCCGCACTGTAACACAACAGCACAAATACCCAGAACCCATTGCAGCACTAACTCTTCCGGGAAACTTCCAGCAAACTGACCAATAATTAACGTTTTATTCATGCATTTTCTCTTGCTACTTCAAGGCTTGAATGTTTGGTTCATTCATTATTGTTATTTTATTTTCAAATGTATTATTGGTCTGTGGAAAAAAATTGATATTTACCTCAGAAGATTGCAAATAGAAAAAAAGGCATTACATTTTTATCTAAATTTTATTTGATATGCCATTGATATTTTTTTTATTATTATTATCATTATTTGAAACTGGATTTTGCATGTCACTAAAGTTATATATGCCTTGCTTGTTCAATATTTAATGCAAAACTTGTTTGGGTCCCTATTTAAAAGTTAATTTGTTCAACCTTGGCCCGCGGCTTTCTTCCGTTTAAAAATTTTGACACCCCCGGTATACAGTATCTTAAAGACAAGCATTAATGAGATTTATTTTTGAGACACGGTTGAAAATAAACAACATTGTATGTCTCGCCACATGTTTCACATCGGTGTCATTGTGCGCATGCCACGATTAGATGAAAAATAATGCTTTATTCCCATCTATACAATATTTCTGCAGTAAACCTATCATAGCTTGATTGAAAACTTGACATTAACTCCCTGTCTGTACACTGATGTTACACAGACAACCACTCTTACACAAAATAAAAACTATTAGGACACTGATAGATTGTGATTTACTGCTTTCTTTAGAGGTTTTTCAACAAAGTAGTAATATCGCAATGGTGCGGTTTTTTTGAGCAGCAGTTTAGCGACTAATCCAACTCTGTACAGGCTCAGATTCCCCAGTCATGTCACGGACAAATTAACACGAAAGACAGCACAGGCGGGAAGGCATGGGACAAGGGGACAAGAGAACATGACACGAAAGGCTTCTAACAACAGTCTGGGCATAGCTTGAAGCAGCAGGAGGAACGGGCTGCCAGGAACATGGTGGTACCTCAATTTACGAGTAATTTTGGATAAGGGCTATTGTGTGGATTTTTGTTATTTTTAAAGTTGCGAGCATAACTTTACTTAAGAACCCCTCCGACGCCAGTTGTAGTATTTGTCCAATCCTGCCCCCAACCGCCAGAATTGAGAAAGTTAACTTAGATGGAGAAGAAGTGGACAACCAAATCAGAGAAACAAACCATTAAATCCTGTCGTACTTGTTAGCAGCCTCCCTGGCGAGTCAGCCTCGCAACAACACTTTTACTCCACATCACACAAGCCGCAGCCAGACTGCACAGTATGCGGCCACCAGACCAGTTGAAACGATGGACATATATCCATGAAAATATTGAGAAGCTGTCATTGCCGTGTTTCAGTTTGTTCTGTCTAGCCCTGACTCAACAAACAGTAACCATTGAAGTCGGACATCACTGAATGCTTAGGTCGGAAACGCACGGCCTGCCACTGATTATTAGAATATATTTGTATACACACTCACACACTACCTTCTTGGGATATCTTAAATTCTTCATCAGGGTGCTCCTCAAGAATTTGTGGACTATTAATAGCTGCTGTAGACAGAAGGGAACTGACAAAAAACAAATATAATGCAATAGCTTTCATCTGGAATCAACTTTCTCAATGACAACAAATGTGATTGTGTAAGTTGTTTTCCATTAAATGCAAAGAGAACCGCTAACCTTTTAGCTGCTTTGATCTTCTTGTGCTTCATATACCCATGCTCTTCTTCAACAACAGTCTCTAAAACATCACTGGAGTAGAAAAACTCTCCTGACAGCTTTACACCACATGAAAAGAAGAAATACATATATTCAGGTTCACTTCAACTCGGGGGTACCATCCAAGGACGGTTAACTACAAAGGACAGGTCTGGCCCGTTGCATAAACACTTTACGTTTTTTCAGGCTATTACCAATAAGGGAGCCCATGGCCTGAGATTTTTTTAAAGATTTTATTTTATTTTTTAATTTAAATGTATGTAAAACAAAAGTCATCAAAGTTTGGAGACAATGTTTTTTGTTGTTAAATCTAAATGATAATGTCGTGTGAATCAAATTAAGAAGGTGTATTTGTGTAACATAGTAACACCACCCACATCCCTTTACATAACACAAACATCATAACTCCATCAAAACTCAAATTTATGCATTCTTCTTACACAGCGCCAACATTTGGGAACTAAGAGGAGGTGATAAAAAGATAAATAATTCAAAAAATATTTGTGGTTGCATTTGACAAAAGTTTGATTTTGCCTCTTATAGCAAATAATTGTGGTGCGTTCAAGGAACCCTGAATGAAGTTTAAAACAGAGGAGTCATTAATTTTTAAAGACAGGGGAGGAAATAATAGTAATAATTAGAATGCTGATATATCCATCCATCCATCCATTTTCTACAGCTAATTCCCTTTTGGAGTTGCGCGGTGCGCTGGTTCCTATCTCAGCTACAATCGGGCGGAAGGTGGCGTACACCCTGGACAAGTCGCCAACTCATCGCAGGGCCATGCTGATATATCATTATAAGTATCAATTTTATCATACACTAATTATAATCATATGTGAATCAGCTAATCTCTACCTATTATTCAAATGAATAATGACAGGTTGTATGATTATTAAAACTCACATTATGGCTACTTTATATTAAATTTGTTGGCACTGTTTTTTCTAAAAAAAAAAAAAAAACCTCCCAGCTAAACAGAAGTTTAAAAAATATAAAACACCAAATTATTTAAGGGGATTAGTATATTATAGGGACCCTTTAGCCCCCCTAAAAAGGCCTAATGACATTCAAATATGAAGGAAAAACATTATTGATGAACAAAGACAGCGTGCACCATGTACTGTACTTCTGGGTTATCATGTTGGAAAGACTGACACGTGCGTAAAACGGCATATAGGATGACCGATCAATGGAAGAGATACATGCAAGAGTAATGGTTTATAATCTAGATGTGTAAATTTAATCTTTACAATGTTAAAACCTTTATTAAAGTTTTTTTCCATACCAAATATTGGAGACATTAAAAGCTGCATGCAAACACCTTAATAGTCAGTTCCAACCATATTAATAAACATACATACTGTATTGTATGTACTATAGTGTGTGTATGTGGGGTGGTGACTTCAGGTTTAGGTTGGGGTGGGACTTAAGGAGTCTAAACATAATAAGTAATAAAGTAATATTAATGAACAAAATCGGGCCACAGTTTTGGGCCTACTCAAAGCCTAAAAGCAGGCTTAAGAACCACCTTTTTGTTTTGGCTTTTGCCTAATATATATTTAAGTCATTAGTGCTTTACTTTTTATCTTATTAGTTATGCAATATTTTATTTAGTTATATGTATTTATTATACATTTACTGTATATATATGTATATATATTTTTTTCTTCATATGTTTTACTTGTAATTTATCATTTATCTTTGCTCTTGTTTCTTACTATTTTGCAAGTTTTATTATTTTCCAGCGTTCCTCAGAAGGAGCCATCTGTATCAGGAGTTATTGGCTGTGTTGTAGGGGCACTTTGTGTCAACGTTCTGGTGGCCATGGTCTGATGACCTACTTGTGCAGATGTTATTTTTGTTTACTCACATGTCTCCTTTGTACTCAGCCATGCATTAATTTGTTCATAAATGTGTGTATGTGTGTTTGTGATTGGTATTTGTGTGTGTGGGGGAACTAGGTCATTGGGGTATTGCTTTTAAGTATGTAAATCGCTTTGCATTGCATTTATTTTATGTATGAAAAGCACTTTATAAATAGTTTGATATGATGATTTAGAGTACTTCCTTTAATATACAAAGGCAAACACTATAGCCCAGAGGTGTCCAAAGTGCAGCCTGGGGGCCATTTGCGGCCCGCAGCTAATCGTTTACCGGTCCGCCACACATTCTGCAAAAATTGCAAAATTGATAGCATTGCAAAAATTAAAAAAAACATTTAAAAAAAGTGGAATGAGGTGAAATCTAATGAGAAAAGGCTACCATGCAGGCAGTTTTTTTTCTTTTGTCTTTTTCTTTTTTTTCCATTGTTCCCCAAAAAAATGGACAAAAAAAAATCTATGTTATAATGAATTATTACTTAAAAATTATCACTTTAAAATGTTTTATGTGGAAAAAATATTGCACATGTTGTGTGGTTGCCATATAAAAACATCAAAGTTTTGACAAAAGAGCATAAAACAAACAAAATAATAGTTCAAACTTAAAATCGACAGATATATCGGAAGTTGATCTTGAAATTTAAGTGTTAAAAGTTTAAAAAAAAAAACTAATAAAAATGCATCACTTTATGAGTGGGGAACCTTTCGGATCTCAAATATATTTAGTAGGATTTTATTTAACTTTTCACTGTGATTACTCAAAAATATTAAATAATTAAAATGAATGGTGTCCTGCATTATTTATCCTTGAGGGCTTTAATTGCTAAATATCGGAACTCTCCTGAAGGAATCAATAAAGTACTATCTATCTATCTAAATCAGTGGTTCTTAACCTGGGTTCGATCGAACCCTAGCGGTTCGGTGAGTCGGCCTCAGGGGTTCGGCGAAGCCTCCGCTGCGGAGGTCAAGACACACCCGACTCATCGTGTAAATAAAAACTTCTCCCTGTCGGCGTATAATGGATACAGCAACAGCAGAAGTCACACTGATTTGCAGGTGTGTAATTTGTTGTGAGTTCATACACTGTGTTGGTTTTGTTCTTTGAACAAAGTGATGTTCATGCACGGTTCATTGTGTGCACCAGTAAAAAAAAACAACTTGGTCTTGAATTTAAAAAAATATATATAATATTTTTCACAAAAGAAGGCTTCGGTGAATGCGCTTATGAAACTGGTGGGGTTTGGTACCTCCATCAATGTTAAGAACCACTGATCTAAATACTGCATATTTCAGTTTTACTATAAAAAACTAAGTTGTCTTTGACAGAAAAGGCATAAAACCTTATTTGTTTTACTTTATATCAACCTCAAATTAACATAGAGATTTACTGTAAGCATTAAATAAAAAAATAATAATAATTTGACTTATTTTTAACATTTTAGTGACTGAGACCCTCTATGCTTCCCAGGAGCCCTAAGGATTTAAAAAAAAATCCATATATTTTGTTATGGTTTGAAAATGAAAAATATCAAAATGGCCCCCGCATGCTTCAATTTTTCCGTGTTCGGCCCTCTTTGGAAAAAGTTTGGACACCCCAGCTATAGCCAAAGCCAAGTTAACAGTACATGTTGTACCTGCTGTTGAGAGGATTCAGAACCATGGTCTCCAAAACTTGTTTTCGTATTGTCTTGATAATCTTCTACTGGATCTGGATCACTGTTTTTGGAGTCCTAAAGTGTGCCACACCCCACACACGTAATTACAGAGATCGTGTAAAGATCAAAGTGAATCATACGAAACACACAAGGAGAAAACTACTCACTCCCTGTGTTTTCAATATGTCCTTCACCCTTTTTCTTTCCTCCTGTTTCTTATATTTCTGCTTGTTCGTCACCATTGAGGTCCCATCAATAGCCTTGTGCTGGATACGATCACGCTCCTGAACCACCAACTTGGAGTAGTGCACTTTGCTGGGATGTTGCCAAATGGATGTGTTCAACTGGCAGTTGTGATAGTAAATTTTCCCGCCTTCATCTTCACTGTAGAGATCAAGTCAAAAAAAGTTTTTTTAGTTAAACAAACATTTTGATACACGTTCACTTAAAATGGCTTCCTTGTATCTTCAAGAAATCAGAACCAATGCATTATATAATCCTGAAAGTTGTTGAACTCCTTTATCTATTTGAACAAAAAAACAATTCCACACCTTCAAGGTTGTTTATTCATCACCGAGTGCAGTGACAACGAATATTTTGACCTGTTTAACAAAATAAGGTAATCAAAATACAAAATTACTGAAAACCTGAATGGAGTTTAAGCATTCATATAAATAAAAAAGTGCATCTATTGTGGACTGTTACATACATTTAAACCAAGAGTCCCCGAACTATGGCCCATGGGCCAGATCCAGCACTCAAGCGTACACAATCTGGCTCACAGGACGCCCCAAACTAATTTTTTCCCGTGCGATCTGTCCTGTCTATCTGCTCAGGCAAATCATATTGTTGATGTAGATGCTCATGTCTACAGATTTTTTTTTTTTTTTTTTTACAAAAGAGAAATGTGGGATATTTCTCATGTTGCCTTTGCTATACATATATGTATAGTCAGAAAATAAGTATTTGAACACCCTGCTATTTTGCAAGTTCTCCCACTTAGAAATCATGGAGGGGTCTGAAATTTTCACGGTGGGTGCATGTCCACTGTATGAGAGATAACCTACTGAGAAAAATCCAGAAATCACAATCTATGATTTTTTAACAATTTATTTGTGTGATACAGCTGAAAATAAGTATTTGAAAACCTGTCTATCAGCTAGAATTCTGACCCTCAAAGACCTGTTAGTCCGCCTTTAAAAGTCCTCCTCCACTCCACTATATTATCCTGAATCAGATGCACCTGTGTGAGGTCGTTAGCTGCATAAAGACACCTGTCCACCCCATACAATCAGTAAGACCCAAACATTCAGCATGGCTAAGAGCAAAGAGCTGTCCAAAGATACCAGAGACAAAATGGTACAACTCCACAAGGATGGAAAGGGCTACGGAGAAATTGCCTAGCAGCTTGGTGAAAAAAGGTCCACTGTTGGAGCAATCATTACAAAATGGAAGAAGCTAAACATGACAGTCAATCTCAATCGGAGTGGAGCCCCATGCAAGATATCACCTCATGGGGTCTCAACGATGCTAAGAAAGGTGAGGAATTGGCCCAGGACTACTATATATATCCATCCATTTTCTACCGCTTATTCCCTTTCGGAGTCGCGGGGGGCGCTGGCGCCTATCTCAGCTACAATCGGGCGGAGGGCGGGGTACACCCTGGACAAGTCGCCACCTCATTGCAGGGCCAACACAGATAGACAGACAACATTCACACTCACATTCACACACTAGGGCCAATTTAGTGTTGCCAATCAATCGATTTTCTGCACTACGCCAATGCTCGAGTCATTATTTTTTGTTTTGGACATTTTAAGTGGTGAACACTGTTCCAGACCAGCAATAATAGAAATCCCCACGTGTATGCTTCATCCTTAAACTTGGTCAAATATTTGTAAGTAGATATGTTGCATAAATATATTGAGTTTGTTTTGAATTGAAATTGCTGACTTTGTGATGTCTTTTGGATTTGTGATTGTGTTATTTGTCTGAGCAAAATTGGATTAATACATGCAGCGCTAAATTTGACCAGTAGAGGAAGATAACTCGACACCTGAGGCTGTTTTGAGCCAGTCATTGTGTGCAAGGTTTAATTTCTATAGTCATCTGTAGTTCATTGTGTTAATGTATTTAAACTAAACCTATTAAAATCTATTTTGTTTATGTAAAATACAAAACAGACTTTATTAAATAAAATAAAGAATATACATTATACTTTTGTAATGTGTATTTTATGTTTATATTTTGTGATGTTTATTTTGTGTTTTTATTTTCAGTATAACAAACCTGAATGAAAGAAGAAGTGTAAAGAAGTAAAATTGGGGAAATAAACTAATTAAACAGAATAATTAACAAAACTTCTGGACCTTCTATTTCTTCATGCTGTTAACTATCTCTCTAGCTGCACACGCTGGAAAGGATTTACAAATTCAGAATAATTAATTTGTTGAAAGTACAGTGTGAAAGCCCATGTGCTTACTGTGTAATTAAGTAAACGCATTCTCAAAGGAGTATAAATTGTAGAGGTACTTTCTGACAAAACACCCAAATTTCGATGTCCGGACACTGAGGTATCTGGCTCTTGAAACTACGGCCCTCTTCATTATGTAGTTCATTCAATAGCCCGGATGTAAAAAATTACCTAATGGCCAGTTTTTTCTAAAAGAAAACTGTAACTTCCATTGACTTACCGCTTCAACCATCCAGCAGGCAGCGGGGCAACAATGGCTTCCTTGGCTAACCACATGAAATGCGGCTCCGTCTCTGGATTAATGCCGATGTCCTCTGCATAATCCCTGATTTCTGATAGGGGGAAAAATAAACAGTTTCACCACTAGTGTTCCATATCACCATCATTTATTGTGAATTTAAATTGTAGAAGTAGTAGTTCATTGAACATCTTAAAAATAATTCACATTTAATACTGACTTATAAAGCAGAGGTTTAAAGATTGTTTTTAAAAATGATTTGGTTCAGAATTTGTGGTTGCCCAGGCAATTCAGGGACGATGTTATTTTTTTAAAAACAATACGATCTCAAACGATTTACTAAGTTGAAATCGAGTAACTTTTTAGCAAAAATAATATCGATGTGACTGAAATAAACACTCGATACTGGTACCGGTAAAGTGTCATATACTCCTGTTATTTCTTGTTAGGAAAATAGATATAAATGAATTATGGATACAAAAAAGCAACTAAACATCTTATTTGAATAAAATGCAACCAATTCCTTAGGTTGAATTTACAAGAGGAAACACTTTATGCTCTCATTTTCAATATTCAAGAACTTTTCAATAAAACTACGGTAACAAACATTTTAACAGTACAGTAGATGTACCTGCTATTCATGTTTTTGTTTTTCAACATAAAATAATACTACACTATTAACGATTACAATTATACACTATTAACTAGATCCACTCGACATCCATTGCACCGGGGATGCCGTTGTGACTTGTGCAGCCCTTTGAGACACCTGTGATTTAAGGCTATATAAATCAACTTTGATTGATTGAATAAAATACTAATTGTCAAAATTATGATTGATGGAATACAACACTGAATATCAAAAATAAACTACAACATCTCTTGAGGCTGCTACTTTTACTCTTTTTGGCATAGAAACATTACAAATCCAAATATATTAATATAAAAAATTAACTGCAACCACTTGTTTTCAGATTACATGAGAAGTGATTGACTTCTCTCATTTTAAAAAAGTCACAACAAATGCAAACGCCACAACACAACAACTTTCAGCTATACCACAATTGCAAAAGCAACAACAAATACCCAACGACATAAAGCCATAAACAGAGACAATATAAAGACACGACGGAAATGACAAGTATCAGACAAGTTTCAGCGACTAACTTCCTGTAACGTAAAGTTAACGGTTTAATGAACAAAGTTGCAATAGTAGTGTGACCACTTTTAGTATTAAATTACTTTGTTTTACATTTTCAATAATACTAATATACTATCTTCAGTAAGTCAGTCCGTTGTCGACTCATGCGCTATCACATCCGTCGCATCCTTTGTGGCGTAAAGTTGTATTTTGCAACATCATATTATTGTCTTGTGGCGTTTGTATTTGTTGTGGCTTTTGCAAAAACGCTGTAGTTATAAGTTATTGTGTTGTAATTTATGATATTGTCTTGTTGCGTTTGTTGTGACCTTTCTTAGCCACCGTAGCTATCCGCCATTCTTGTTTTGTCGACTGATGGCTAACGCCACAAATGTTCAGTGTGTAATGTTAAATAGAGTTGCTAAATAAAACCACTGCCAGGTTTATAATGATTACTTAGGCCTACTAAGTAATCATTAATTTTTGGTCATTACTGTGGTACTTGGAGAACCAAGCATTTTCTGAAGAAGTACTTGGTAGGAAAAAAATGTGAAAACCTCTGATCTAAGAAATGTAAATCTTAATATCAAGTGTTACACCTCTAATTATAAGTACCGAATACTACTACTATAATGTCCACAATTTATGCTCAGTGTTCAATATGAGTGTCAACATACTGTTTGTAATCATTGAGTGTGCTATATGTACATCTGTGCACTGATGTGTTATTATTACTCACTTTTGATTTTTCATTGTTTTATTACATTTTACTTTGTTACTGTGTGGAAAAATTGCATTTCCCCACTGTGGAATAAATAGTCTCGCCTATCTCAATACTCCAGTATTAAGGTGCATATGTTATGCATTTTTCATTGCGTTTTAATGTGTAATGTTTATATTCGGCAGGACATATGGTATTTTTTTTTATTTAAAGGTAAGCCCTACGTGCACTCAAAAAAGGTGATTAGTTTGAGTACTAATAAAGAGGAAATTATACTTTTGGAGGAATTTCACCTTAGACTGATGGCAAAAGTGTGTTTATTAATAATTACTTTAACTCACGTTAAATGTAACATGGAGATTGATGGCTGGACCTGTAGAGGATGTTAATCATCTGTTTGTGGAATGTGAGACTGTACACGTGTTTTGGGAGGAAATCAGAGATTGGTTGAGAAACAAAGGTGTGGAGATGTCCCCATTCTCTATAGCAGTGTTTTTCAACCGTTTTTCAGCCAAGGCACATTTTTTGCGTTGAAAAAATCCAGAGGCACACCACCAGCAGAAATCATTAAAAAACAAACAGTCAACAAGTCGTTGTCGCAATTGATGGATATGACTTTAAAACATAACCGAGTATGCATCAATATAGCTCTTGTCTCAAAGTAGGTGTACTGTCACCACCTGTCACATCACGCCCTGACGTATTTTTTGCTCTTTTCCTGTGTATAGTGTTTTAGTTCTTGTGTTGCACTCCTATTTTGGTGGCTTTATCTCTTATTTTGGTATTTTCCTGTAGCAGTTTCATGTCTTCCTTTTAGTGATATTTCCCGCATCTACTTTGTTTTAGCAATCAAGAATATTTCAGTTGTTTTTATCCTTCTTTGTAGGGACATTGTTGATTGTCATGTCATGTTCGGATGTACATTGTCTTTGCTCCATCCACAGTAAGTCTTTGCTGTCGTCCAGCGTTCTGTTTTTGTTGACTTTGTAGCCAGTTAAGTTTTAGTTTGGTTCTGCATAGCGTTTCCTAAGTTTCAATGCCTTTTCTTAGGGGCACTCACATTTTGTTTTCTTTTGGTTTTAGCATTACCTTTTTACCTATACCTGCACAATGCCTCCCGCTGTTTCCTACATCTACAAAGCAGTTAGCTAGCGGCTGCCACCTACTGATATGGAAGAGTATTACACGGTTACTCTGCCGAGCTCTAGACAGCACCGACACTCAACAACACATTTGCGGACTCTGATTACTGATTTGCAAAAAATATTCTTAACACTAAATTGGTCTTAGTGTGTGAATGTGAGTGTGAATGTTGTCTGTCTATCTGTGTTGGCGACTTGTCAAGGGTGTACACCGCCTCCCGCCTGAATGCATCTGAGATAGGCTCCAGCACCCCTCGCAACCCCAAAAGGGACAAGGGGTAGAAAATCGATGGATGAATGTTTAACCTAAATAGGTGAAATTAGATAATCTCCCACGAAAAAACCTTTTCTCAGTGATGTACCCCCTGTGAACATTTTTTAATTCAAGTACCCCCTAATCAGAGCAAAGCATTTTTGGTTGAAAAAAAGAGATGAAGTAAAATACAGCTCTATGTCATCAGTTTCTGATCAAATGAATTGTATAACAGTGCAAAATATTGCTCATTTGTAGTGGTCTTTCTTGAAAATTTTGGAAAAAAATATATAAAAATAACTAAAAACTTGTTGAAAAATAAACAAGTGATTCAATTATAAATAAAGATTTGTACACATAGAAGTAATCATCAAATTAAAGTGCCCTCTTTGGGGATTGTAATAGAGATCCATCTGGATTCATGAACTTAATTCTAAACATTTCGTCACAAAAAAGAAATATTTAACATCAATATTTATGGAACATGTCCACAAAAAATCTAGCTGTCAACACTGATTGTTACATTTTTTTTTTACAGTTTATGAACTTACATTCATATTTGTTTATGAACTTACATTCATATTTGTTTATGAACTTACATTCATATTTTGTTGAACTATTATTCATTAAATATATTTATAAAAGATTTTTGAAGTGTTGCCTATTTTTAGAGTATATTTTTTAAAATCTCACGTACCCCTTGGCATACCTTCAAGTACCCCCAGGGTTACGCGTACCCCCCATTTGAGAACCACTGCACTAGTGTGCCGCGGTGCTACAGTGGTTGAAATTGAAAAACACTGCTCTATAGAAGAGCTCAAATTTGGTATTTTTGTATACGACTGCAACATAGAAATGTTCGTCAACATTATGCTCCAGGAGAAAAAAAATTCTACATACAGTTGATGTCAATTTATGAAAGTAATTTTCTAATTGGCTAAGGCTAACTGGGTTACAATTAAAAATCAAATCTTGGAGAATGATGAAGACTAAAAAAGACCTTAATTTGATATTGTGTAAAAACATTCAAAGTGATTTAGGTAGCCTTTTTTTTTTTTTTTTTTTCCTTCATTTAAAGGCCTACTAAAACCCACTACTACCCACCACACAGTCTGATAGTTTATATATCAATGATGAAATATTAACACTGCAACACATGCCAGTACGGCCAGTTTAGTTTACTAAATTGCAATTCTAAATTTCCCGGGAGTTTCGTCTTGAAAACGTTGTGTAATGATGACGTGTATGCAAGACGTCACGGGTTTTACGGAAGTATGAGCGCTGCGCACACACAGCTAAAAGTCGTCTGCTTTAACCGCATAATTACACAGTATTTTGGAGATCTGTGTTGCTGAATCTTTTGCAATTTGTTCAATTAATATTGGAGAAGTCAAAGTAGAACGATGTAGGTGGGAAGCTTTAGCCTTTAGCCACACAAACACACGGTGATTCCTTGTTTAAAATTCACAGAGGTGAAACTTTACTATGGATCACAGCGCGGTCAAGCGAACATGGATCCCGACTACATGTCAACCAGCAGGTTTCGATGAGAAAATTGTGGTTAAAAAGTCGCTTCTTACTGGAGAAAAGCTGAGCTTGTGTCGTCCATAGCTGCCGTCGACTCCCCTGAGACATTGACGTCAAGACACCCTTTGACACACCCCTCCGACTATCAGGTACTGTTAAAACTCACTAAAACACTAGCAACACAATAGAAAGATAAGGGATTTCCCAGAATTATCCTAGTAAATGTGTCTAAAAACATTGGAATCCGTCCCAATGCAATCGCGTTTTTTTTTAACTTTTTTTTTCTTTCTAGTCCGTCTATCAATATCCTCAAACACGAATCTTTCATCCTCGCTCAAATTAATGGGGAAATTGTCGTTTTCTCGGTCCGAATAGCACTTTTTGTTGGAGGCTCCCATCAAAAACAATGTGAATATGTGAGGAGCCCCCACACTTGTGACATCATCGTCTGCAACTTCTGGGTAGAGGCAGGGCTTTTCTCTTAACGCCGAAAGTTGCAAACTTTATCGTGGATGTTCTCTACTAAATCCTTTCAACAAAAATATGGCAATATTGCGAAATGATCAAGTATGACACATAGAATGGACCTGCTATCCCCGTTTGAATAAGAAAAATCTAATTTCAGTAGGCCTTTAATGTGTTTTAGTATTATTACTCTCTGTATTTGCTTTTGTTTTCTTTCGTTGATTTTGAAAGTGCCTTGACTTTTGTGTGAACTATGTTTGTTGTTCAATATATATATATATATATATATATATATATATATATATATATATATATAAAAATGAAAACAAATTAATTCACGTTGGACAAAATGGAGAAATTTGGATAAAAACAAGCAAGTCTGAATATTACAACGGGGTTACGAAAAACACGTTAATATAAGAGTTAATAATATGTTCAAATAATTGGAAATTGACATAGACAACACTGTGTACCTTTATCAGAGAAATCAAGATGTGTATCGTTCCGATCGGCAAGGATCTCTGGCCCACTCATGACTGATGCGAGGCAAGTGGAAAAAAAACCCTCACATTTTATAACGAAAATATTATTTAAAGGACATATCATGTATACTCCGACCTATGGAATCCAGAGACAACATTGCGACCACCGTCGGAGTAGTTTGTGGGGAAAGAATAACATTCTGATGTCAAAAGCAGATTCGACTCTATATTGCGTTTTCAACTTCAACTCTTTGAAGTTGTGTGACGTCATTTGGAACGCAAAGCAGACGCCCACCATGTCCAAATTCGTCATTATGAAAAAGAATAGATTAATTAGAAATTAATGTGAAACTTTTTAAAAAGGATTTTAGGCTTAACGTCTGTTCTCCCTTTGGAGTAGATATACTGGCCGCAAAAACAGCAGCCGCTCTGTGGCCTACCACTTCCGGTCTCACATAGTCCAATGAGCCGGACGTGACGTCAGGTGAAAACAACCTATACCATTCCAAAATAATAATACCCCTCCCCCCCAAAAAAGTCAGTTATTTTTATTTTATGACGACTATTATTTTTTTTATTTTATGACGACAATAAGACTAAATAACGTTTGCGAAGTTAACAAGTTGCAAAACCCTAGGACTTTCGGAAATATTTCAATTTAATAAATAAAAAAATATTTATTGTGAAAAAGTTGATTTATTTCAGTAATTATTTTCAGAACATGAAACTTACATATATCAATTCATTACACACATAGTGATATATTTGAAATATGTATTTCTTTAAATTTTGATAATTAGTACTGACAATTATTGAAAATCCCAAATTCAGTATCTCAGAAAATTAGAATATTAGTTACGACTAGTACCAAAAAATATTTTTTAGAAAAGTGGGCCAACTGAAAAGTATGAACATGGAAAGTTTCATTATGTACGACTATTATTATTTTTATTTTATGACGACAGTAAGACTAAATAACGTTTGCGAAGTTAACAAGTTGCAAAACCCTAGGACTTTCGGAAACATTTCCCTTTAATTAAAAAAAAATAAAATTATTGTGTAGTTCAACATCTATACAATCCCGCCCCCCCCCACCCCCCCACCCACTCCACATGCCACCCCCCGGATTGTAAATAATTCAATGTACCCTGTATATACTCTGATGATTAACTTGTGTGATAACTGTATTATGCTGATAGAATATATTTGTACCATGAATCGATTACGTAGACCCCGACTTAAAGGCCTACAGAAACCCACTACTACCCACCACGCAGTCTGATAGTTTATATATCAATGATGAAATATTAACACTGCAACACATGCCAATACGGCCTTTTTAGTTTACTAAATTGCAATTTTAAATTTCCCGGGAGTTTGTTCTTGAAAACGTCGCGCAATGATGACGTGTACGCGTGACGTCACGGACATTTAGGAAATATGAGCGCTGCACACACACACAGCTAAAAGTCGTCTGCTTTAACCGCATAATTACACAGTATTTTGGAGATCTGTGTTGCTGAATCTTTTGCAATTTGTTCAATTAATATTGGAGAAGTCAAAGTAGAAAGATGGAGATGGGAATCACCGTTCCTTGTTTAAAATTCCCGGAGGTGAAACTTTACTGTGGATCAGAGCGGTCAAGCGAATATGGATCCCGACCGAATGTCAACCAGCAGGTTTCGGTGAGAAAATTGTGGTAAAAAGTTGCTTCTTACCGAAGATCAGCTGAGCTTACGCCGTCCGTAAAGCTGCCGTCGACTTCCCTGAGACACTGGCGTCAAGACACCCGTGGACACACACCTCCGACTATCAGGTACTGTTAAACTCACTAAAACACTAGCAACACAATAGAAAGATAAGGGATTTCCCAGAATTATCCTAGTAAATGTGTCTAAAAACATCTGAATCTGTCCTAATGCACTCGCGTTTTTTTTTTTTTTACTTTTTAATTTTTTTTTCTCTACTCCGTCACTATCAATATCCTCAAACACAAATCTTTCATGCTCGCTCAAATTAATGGGGAAATTGTGGTTTCCTCGGTCCGAATAGCTATTTTTGTTGGAGGCTCCCATTAAAAACAATGTGAGGAAGTGAGGAGCCATCATTGGGCGACGTCATCGTCTGCGACTTCCGGTAAAGGCAGGTCTTTTCTGTCAGTGACCAAAAGTTGCGAACTGCATCGTCGATGTTCTCTACTAAATCCCTTCAGCAAAAATATGGCAATATCCGAAATGATCAAGTATGACACATAGCATGGACCTGCTATCCGCGTTTAGATAAGAAAATCTAATTTCAGTTGGTCTTTAAACAAGTTGAAAAACTTATTCGGGTGTGACCATTTAGTGGTCAATTGTACGGAATATGTACTGCACTGTGCAATCTACTAATACAAGTTTCAATCAATCAATCAAATTGTATTCTATAAATGTAATATTAAGAGCCCTTAACGCAGGGGTAGGGAACCTATGGCTCTAGAGCCAGATGTGGCTCTTTTGATGACTGCATCTGGCTCTCAGATTAATTTTAGCTGACATTGCTTAACACAATAAGTACTGAATAATTCCACTGGTAATCAATGTTAAAAATAATGTTCAAAATATAAAAAAATTCTCATGCATTTTTATCCATCCATCCGTTTCCTACCACACCGGTTCAAGAAGTCAAGAATGGTAAGAAGTATTTTATTCATTATTAGTTAGCTTCAAAATAAAAATGTTATTAAAAAGAATAACAGACATGTTATACTCTAATGTTGGTCTTACTTCAAAATGTACGCATTTGTGTTAAAAAATACTATATAGCTCTCAGGGAAATATGTTTTAAAATATTTGGCTTCCATGGCTTCCTCCCACCTCCAAAGACATGCAGCTGGGGATAGGTTGATTGGCAACACTAAATGGGCCCTAGTGTGTGAATGTGAGTGTGAATGTTGTCTGTCTATTTGTGTTGGCCCTGTGATGAAGTGGCGACTTGTCCAGGGTGTACCATACCTTCCGACCAATTGTAGCTGAGATAGGCTCCAGCGACCCCGAAGGGAATAAGCGGTAGGAAATGGATGGATAGATGGGCTCTCTCAGACAAAAAGGTTCCTGACCCTTTCCCTAACCCAGGGGTCGGGAACCTTTTTGGCTGAGAGAGCCAAGAAGCCAAATATTTTAGAATGTATTTACCTAAGAGCCATATAATATTTTTTTTAACACTGAACACAACTAAACGCGTGCATTTTTAAGTAAGACCAACATTTCAAGAGTAAAATAGGTCTCTTATTCTTTGTAATAACATTGTTATTCTGAAGCTAAATGTGGAGGGGGCGTGGCCTGCAGCGAAGCGGGGTGTTGCCAGGATCAGCCTTGAAATCAGCGACAGGTGTGTAGAAGGCCCACCTGGGCTTTGTTATCTAATCATCTGTCACTCTGTTATAAGCAGCAGCCAGGAAGAGAGACGGGGTTGGGGCTGGAGCCAGAGCCCGAGCGAGAACGAAAGAGAAAAAGACAATTGCTGGAAAGAAACTGAGAGACTTATTGAAGAATAAAACAATATTGTAACCCTGAAACAGGCTCTCATGTCGGTGCTTGGTGGTTTGAACAACCCCCAGGAGGGCAATCCCCACACTAACCAATAATAAATAAATAACTTTTTACCATTAACGCCACTTCTTGAACAGGTGGGGTAGAAAACGGATGGATGGATTAAAAATGCATGAGAATGTTTTATATTTCGAACGTTATTTTTAACACTGTGATTACAAGTGGAATTATTCATTACTTATCGTGTTAAGCTATGTCAGCTCAGATTTATGCGAGGGCCAGATGCAGTCATCAAAAGAGCCACATCTGGCTCGTGAGCCATAGGTTCCCTACCCCTGTTCTACATGGTGTCATGGTTTGCTAGTTTGTCAGAATGTTGCGTCTTGGCAGGAGGAAGAACTGGCGGTGGGGGTGCCTCTGGAGGTAAAGGTGACGTTGTCCACGCTGGTGAAAAGGTGGGTAGCACCCTTGAAGGCGGTGGTGGCCTTGCAGGACAAAGGACTGGTACTAGGGGAAGCTTTGTGTCACCAGCTGCACAGCTACCAGCACCACCGGCTGTCTGCCTCATTCACCTGCGCTATGGGGAAGAAGCATTTGGGGATCGTGCTGGGGAAGACCTCCGGCCGTGTTGAGGTCTGGAAAAGTAGCGGCTCTCTGTTTCATTCACCTGCGCTATGGGGAAGAAGCATTTGGGGATCGTGCTGGGGAAGACCTCCGGCCGTGTTGAGGTCTGGAAAAGTAGCGGCTCTCTGTTTCATTCACCTGCGCCATGGGGAAGAAGCATTTGGGGATCGTGCTGGGGAAGACCTCCGGCCGTGCTGAGGTGTGGAAAAGTAGCGGCTCTCTATTTCATTCACCTGCGCAATCGACCCCGTGCACTCATCGCCTCGGAAGAGGCCTTTTCAGTCTCCTCTTCGAAATCCTCCTCAAACTTCAGAAAACGCCACGGTTGCTGTACATCCGCTGATAACGCCACAAGCATCCTCTGCTTCACATCCTTTGTGACAAATATCTAATGGGGCTGGATCACTCTGTCACGATTTTGTTGTGTTGCTGGTCTCATTTCTCAGAATGCAAAGGACTACCAGGAAGCGAAGTGCAGGTATGAACACTTCATTTTACAAAAGACAAAAAAATAACTGAAGGCTGTAGCACAGGGGTCGGGAACCTTTTTGGCTGAGAGCCATACAAGCCAAATATTTTTAAAAAGTATTTCCGTGAGAGCCATATATTTTTAAGACTGTGAATACAACTAAACGCGTGCATTTTTAAGTAAGACCAACATTTTTACAGTATAATAAGTCTCTTATTCTTTTTAATAACCTTTTTATTCTGAAGCTTACCAATAATAAATAAAATACTTCTTACCATTAAGGCGACTTCGTGCACAGGTGTGGTAGAAACCGGATGGATGGATTAAAATGCATTAGAATGATTTATATTTTTGAACGTTATTTTTGACACTGTTTACCAGTGGAATCATTCATTACTTAACGTGTTAAGCAATGTCAGCTAAGATTTATCTGAGAGCCAGGTGAACTCATCAAAAGAGCCACATCTGGTTCTGGAGCCATAGGTTCCCTACCCCTGCCCTAACCCAAGACTTGAACGAAACCTTGTGATGGTTGCTGTTCAAAGAGAAAAGCTTACTCCTGCCCTCCTGAGGCTCAAGGATGCATTACACCATCCTCACTTTTAAAGTACCAATAGAGTGGAAAAAAACAAGAAGACTTTATATGCTTAATTGTCTTTCATTGTAGCCATTAAACCACCTCCAATCGTATTTACAATCTGTATGTAAAATACAGTTTAAACATCACAAAATGCCACAAATTCAGTCAGACATTTTGATTATTCTGCTCCGAATACCTTTGGCTATTTCTGGAGATTGACATCACAAAGGGAACGCTTCTGCACTCTGACCATAGTATCAGATCAGTCATACTAGAAATATGCAAATTATTAGAGAGATGCGCTGTCTGTCATTCGCAATCTCTATATAAGACGTGAACACATCTTTTTCAATTTTTTATGCATTTTAAGTCATAAATACATAAAAAAGTTCACTAACAATGTAGTCAATTGGGGCTCTCTATTTCGCCCACTAAACCCTCTTAACAACCATCCAAAACCCGCCAACAATACTCTTTATACATATAACGTATATATGTCAGTAGACTTGATATCGAAGTACTAAAACTACAACAAGGATAAAGGGGAGAATACGCTGTCAAAGTGGAGCCACGTAAAGAAGACCACATACAAAATGGGGCATCCTGAAGAGATGGTCTGTAAAACAAAACCTATGCAACATTTTGACCGAAGAACCACTGTTACATGTTATGTAGACCACAAATACTTTGTGAACACTGGACCAAATCTGGAGGAAAATATTCCAGATCCCGAGTCGGTTGAGGACTTGAATAGACAGAAACCCCAACTCTATGTTCCTCAAAGGTGTGACAAAAGAGGAAATAATGAATATTGTAAAAAAAAAAAAAAAAAAAATCCAAGACCTCAAATGATTGTAATAGAATAGATATGGAAACGTTAAAAAAGGTTATTGAAGAGATTTCAGAACCTTTAACATATACTATCAGCAACCTATCATTTAAAACAGGCAAATTCCCAGATAAAATGAAAATGGCAAAAGTCGTACCAATTCATAAGACTGGTGACAAACAACAGCTTACAAACTACATACCTGTTTCTCGACTTCCCTAATTTTTATAAAATTACTGAAAAACTGTTCAACAACAGATTAGACAAATTCATAAATAAAAATGAAACACTCACAGACAACCAATACAGAATTAAAATCTCAACATCAATGGCATTAATCGAAATAACGGAAGAGATTACCAATGCAACTGATAGCAAAAAATGTGCTGCTGCAGTGTTTATGGATTTGACACAATTAATCACACTATCTTAATAAACAAATTAGAAAGGTATGGAATCAGAGGGTTGGTCTTGAACTGGGTAGGAAAGCTACATAACCAACAGGAAGCAATATGTGAAGTTAGGCAAACACCCCATGACCTGACCTAATAAGTGGAAGAAGATGGATGGATGGATGGTTCAATAATATTTAACAATTAATTCTTTTTAATTAATTATTTTTAATTTTCCTGAGGGAACTCTCCTGAAGGAATCAATAAAGTACTATCTATCTATCTACTGCATAACATAAATGTATTTCTATACTTAATTAGGAATAAATGACCAAATTCAATTTTACACAGCTGTAACTTCCTGGCACTAAAGCGGCAAAATATAGTCTGGTTTCTCTATGTTACATTACATTTTCACACTATTTTGTTACACTTTATTTAGCATTTCTTATAAGTTCCTTATTTTTGCACCTTCATTTTAAGAAGTTCTTGTTAAGTGTTCAATGGGGTTTTAGAATTGTGGTTACATTTGCTTTTCTTTCTGCCTTGATAGCTGAGGGGATTACAATCCCAGAAAGGTTACATTTTGAATAAAAATATATCGCAACAATATATTTTTCCCCTGGTCCTTATTTTCGATGCGTCATAAAAATGATCAATAATCACCTATATCGACGGATATAGGTGACACATATATCGTAATACAGTTTTCAGGCATATAGACCACCCCTGTTACATCAATATTAGTATTTTGTTAAAATTCTTTCTTTTTTATTGTTTTTGATAGTGTTTACAAACTCAGGGTAAAAGTTCCTGGACAGAGGACTGTAAGGGCAAAAACCAAAGCATTTAAATGTCAGAAACTGTGACACCTATATATACCATTTAAAACCGCACTGAAACAGGGGTTGAAAACTAATCAGACATGCATGCAAGCACAATTAGATTATTTACTTGTTTTTTGTTTGTTTTATTTTTTTGTCCATGGTCTGTGCTTATGGTATGCTTGTAATGTGTAATGTCTTGTGATTTATGTATTCTTTTGTATCATGACCTGTTGAATGTTTACTGTGTTAACCTGCCTTAGGACAATGGATGAAAATTAGCTATTGTGCCAACTCTGGTATATTTACATTGCTGCTCTTTGTTGATGAATATGCATTGTCCTAATTCAAATGAATAAATAATGGAAAATTAGTTTTGCTTTTGTTTAGTTGTTGTGTGCTATTGACTTCATAGTACTAATAAAATATAATAAGGAACTATAATTTAAATATTGTGCTGATACTGTTTAACTGACAATAGCATTCACCATAAATCAGTGAATGCAAGGCCTTTTTTGCTGGCCTAACATAGAATAAACTAGAATACCTTTTATTGTCACTATACACAGGTACAATGAGATTAAACGCACATCCAGTATCAGTGTGACCAGAATAACCAGAAATCATGATCATAATTAAAGATAAAAGTATTTTTTTTATTCAATTCCCTTAAAAATCTAAAAGTATTCATATTCTCTTCATGTCATATTATGCCCTAGTGCTGTTGTTTTTAGGTTAGAGTTTTTATCCAATTAGAATTCAGCTAGGCTATGGTGGCATGCTGTACAAAATCTGCCCGCAATCAACAATGTCTGTGCACTGTTAGTGAACAGGCACATAAATTTGCCAAGACAGTTGCGATAGCCAATCAGATCACGAGTTGTTGTCAGTAAGGCCTTATAGATGGCCTAAGGGAGATATATATTGTGATGTTATGAGCTAGGTAACATGAGAACTCCATTACCCAGCATACCACAGTAGTGAAGAGCATGGGCAGTCTCCCCGTTTAGCCGGAATGTTTTTGATGAGCACGCTGTGGAGTAAACTTTAAGAACTCAGCCAACACGCCTCATCTGTATCTTTTATGATTAGACAAGACAACAAATATATTTGCAAGGCCATTTTCAAGAAGGATATTTAAAGTGAAACTACATCTGGACCCCGACTTAAACAAGTTGAAAAACTTATTCGGGTGTTACCATTTAGTGGTCAATTGGACGGAATATGTACTGAACTGTGCAATGTACAATTTTTTTTTTTTTAAATCAATCAATTAATCAATCTTGTGAGACAATGTCGGCCAACCCCAGAAGATCGAATGGGTTCTACACATTGTGAGTTCAGATATTTTATTTCTTTATTTTTTCACGTTTAATATGTTTTTTGCAATTTTAATTTTGGCAGCACTACATAATATAATGAAGTTCAAGTTAAAGTACCCATTATTGTCACACACACACCAGCTGTGGCGAAATTATTCTCTGCATTTGACCCATATGCTTTAATTGCTGATGCTGGTTTATTGATTTTTAAATGTGCCAGAAAATAACCTGTTTTCTACACTGTTGGTGCTGATTCAATGCCCAGCAGTGCGTAAATGTGTTCCCTTATAGTATTTCTCCAGCAATGGCCATGTGGTGACATAAGTAATGGTATTTTGAGAGGTAATCATTAGACACAGGACATCAGTGAGAGTACACACAAACGTGACACAAAACAATCCAAAAGTAGTCAAACAAAAATGAATAATATCAACAACAGTATCAATATTAATACAAATTCCAACATAGCAGTGATTAGAAATACCTCATTGACATTATCATCACAGCCATTTATCCATCCATCCATCCATCCATCTTCTTCCGTTTATCTGAGGTCGGGTCGCGGGGGCAGCACCCTGAGCAGGGAAGCCCAGATTTCCCTCCTCCCAGCCACTTGGTCCAGCTCCTCCCGGGGGGAGCCAGAGGCGTTCCCAGGCCCGCCGGGAGACATCGTCTTCCCGTGTCCTGGGTCTTCCCCGTGCTAAATGAGGTGGTTCGAGCATCTGGTCAGGATGCCACCCGAACACCTCCCTAGGACATATTTGCCAACCTAAAGACCTCCGAATTAGGCAGATGGGGGGCAGAGGGGCGTGGTGTTGAGGTGGGCGGGGTTGGGTGGGGCGTTGTTTGTTGGTAGCAGGAGGGTGTATATTGTAGCGTCCCGGAAGAGTTAGTGATGCAAGGGGTTCTGGGTATTTGTTCTGTTGTTTATATTGTGTTACGGTGCGGCTGTTCTCCCGAACTGTGTTTGTCATTCTTGTTGTGTGTGGGTTCACAGTGTGGTACATATTTGTAACAGTGTTAAAGTTGTTTATACGGCCACCCTCAGCGTGACCTGTATGGCTGTTGATCAAGTATGCCTTGCACTCATTTGTGTGTGTAGCGTATATTATGTGACTGTTCCGGCACGCTGTTTGTATTGAGGAAAAGCGGACGTGACGGCAGGGTGTAAAGGACGTTAAAGTTAAGGCCTTTAAGGCACGCCCCCAATAGTGTTGTCCGGGTGGAAATCGGGAGAAATTCGGGAGAATGTTTGCCACGGGAGATTTTCGGGAGGGGCACTGAAATTCGGGAATCTCCCAGGAAAATCGGGAGGGTTGGTAAGTATCCCCTAGGTAAGTGTTTCGGGAACGTACAACCGATAGGAGGCCACAGCCATTTATAAAAGATAAAAACATAACAGTGGCTTACACTTGCATCGCATCTCATAAACTTGACAACACCCATCCATTTTCTACCGCTTGTCCCTTTCGGGGTGGCGGGGGGGTTGCTGGAGCCTATCTCAGCTGCATTGGGGCGGAAGGCGGCGTACACCCTGGACAAGTCGCCACCTCATCACAGAGCCAGCACAGATAGACAGACAACATCCACACTAACGTTCACACACTAGGGCCAATTTAGTGTTGCCAATCAACCTATCCCCAGGTGCATGTCTTTTGGAGGTGGGAGGAAGCCGGAGTACCTGGAGGGAACCCACGCAGTCACGGGGAGAACATGCAAACTCCACACAGAAAGATCCCGAGCCCAGGCTTGAACTCAGGACTACTCAGGACCTTTGTATTGTGAGGCACATGCGCTAACCACTGTCCTACCGTGCTGCCACTTGACAACACCCATCCATCCATTTTTCCACCGATTGTCCCTTTTGGGGTCGCGGCTGTCGCTGGAGCCTATCTCAGCTGCGTTTCGGGCAGAGGGCGGCGTACACCCTGGACAAGTCGCCACCTCATCGCAGGGCCAACACAAATAGACAGACAACGTCCACACTCACATATGGACGGGACTCTCGCTTCTATACTGGATCCACTTTGGACTGGACTCTCAAGGTTATGTTAGATCCACTATGGATTGGACTTTCACAATATCATGTTAGCCCCGCTCGTCATCCATTGCCTTTGGTCCCTTGGGGCGGGGGGTTGCCCACATATGCGGTTCTCTCCAAGGTTTCTCATAGTCCTCATTGTCACTGTCACCGACGTCCCACTGGGGTGAGTTTTTCCTTGCCCTTATGTGGGCTCTACCGAGGATATCGTTGTGGTTTGTGCAGCCCTTTGAGACACTTGGGATTTAGGGCTATATAAATAAACATTGATTGATTGATTGATTCACACACTAGGGCCAATTTAGTGTTGCCAATCAATCTATCCCCAAGGTGCATGTTTTTTGGAGGTGGAAGTACCCGGAGGGAACCCACATAGTCACGGGGAGAACATGCAAACTCCACACAGAAAGATCCCGAGCCTGGGCTTGATCTCAGGACTATTTAGGACATTCGTATTGTGAGGCACATGCACTAACCCAGTGCTTCTCAAATGGGGGTACTTGAAGGTATGCCAAGGGGTATGTGAGATTTTTTTTTATATATTGTAAAAATAGCAGCAATTCAAAAATCCTTTATAAATATATTTATTGAATAATACTTCAACAAAATATGAATGTAGGTTCATAAACTGTGAAAAAAATACAACAATGCAATATTCAGTGTTGACAGCTAGATTTTTTGTGGACATGTTCCATAAATATTGATGTTAAATATTTCTTTTCTGGTGAAGAAATGTGTTGTGATCCGGTTTCCGAAACACCTCTCCAGTCTTTGTTTGAGTCCTTTTTGTGTATTTTCTTATTATTTCTGGACTCTGCCGATCCCTTTGTTTTGAACACTTCCTAGTTTGTATTCATCACCATGGCGACTTCATTTGTTCCACCTGCACTGGCGCCTGGCTCACACCTGTCTTTGATTATTGTTTTAGTATTCAAACCCGCCTGCTACCTGAGTTCTTTCTGGATCTATTGTTCGCTGTATGCAACAGTTGCGTTTGGTATTCCTGCTTTTCGCATTTACCTTGCTAAGTCCTATCTTAGCTTTTGCGCGCTCAGCACGCGCTTCTGTGGACTCTTCTGGAACTCGACCCTTGCTAACTATTAGCATTTAGCTTCCCGTGCTAAGGCACAACGTTTCTTTGCCTTTTGTACAAGTGTTCTTTTGTTATATTTTTATATTAAAATCAGTTCTTACCTTCTATCCTGCCTGCTCCAAGTCCTGCAGCATCCGCTGGGGGTGACAACTCATGCATCAATATGCGTCGCAAACGCAACAAAATGTTTAGAATTAAGTTGATTAATCCAGATGGATCTCTATTACAATCCGCAAAGAGGGTACTTTAAGTTGATTATTACTTCTATGTGTAGAAATCTTTATTTGTAATTGAATCACTTGTTTATTTTTCAACAAGTTTTTAGTTATTTTTATATCTTTTTTGCCAAATTGTTCAAGAAAGACCACTACAAATGAGCAGTCTTTTGCACTGTTATACAATTTAATAAATAAGAAACTGATGACAGGCTTCACGGTGGAAGAGGGGTTAGTGCAGGGGTCACCAACCTTTTTGAAACCAAGAGCTACTTCTTGGGTACTGATTAATGCGAAGGGCTACCAGTTTGATACACACTTAAATAAATTCCAGAAATAGCCAATTTGCTTAATTTACCTTTAGTAAACAAATTTATATATATCTAAAAAATGGGTATTTCTGTCTGTCATGCCGTCGTACATTTTTTTCCTTTTATCGAAGGTTTTTTGTACAGCATAAATGATGAAAAAACACTTAATTGAACGGTTTAAAAGAGGAGAAAACACGAAAAAAAAGAAAATTAAATTTTGAAACATAGTTTATCTTTAATTTCGACTCTTTAAAATTCAAAATACAACCGAAAAAAATGAAGAGAAAAACTAGTTATTTCAAATTTTTTAGAAAAAATTTAAAAAATAATTTATGGAACATCATTAGTATTTTTTCCTGATTAAGATTAATTTTAGAATTTTGATGACATGTTTTAAATAGGTCAAAATCCAATCTGCACTTTGTTATAAATTGGACCAAGACAAATCATTATTTCTTCTAGATTTTCCATAACAAAAATTTTAAAAGAAATTCAAAAGACTTTGAAATAAGATTTAAATTTGATTCTACAGATTTTCTAGATTTGCCAGAATATTTTTTTTTAATTTTAATCATAAATCTGAAGAAATATTTCACAAATATTCTTTGTCGAAAAAAAAGAAGCTAAAATGAAGAATTAAATTAAAATGTATTTATTATTCTTTACAATAAAAAAAATAAATACTTGAACTTCGATTTAAATTGTCAGGAAAGAAGAGGAAGGAATTTAAAAGGTAAAACGGTATACCGGTATGTGTTTAAAAATCCTAAAGTAATTTTTAAGGTTGTATTTTTTTCGCTAAAATTGTCTTTCTGAAAGTTATAAGAAGCAAAGTAAAAAAATAAATGAATTTATTTAAACAAGTGAAGACCAGGTCTTTAAAATATTTTCTTGGATTTTCAAATTCTATTTGAGTTTCGTCTCTCTTAGAATTAAAAATGTTGAGCAAAGCGAGACCAGCTTGCTGGTAAATAAATAAAATTTAAAAAATAGAGGCAGCTCACTGGTAAGTGCTGCTATTTGAGCTATTTTTAGAACAGGCCGGCGGGCAACTCATCTGGTCCTTACGGGCTACCTGGTGCGAGCGGGCGCCGCGTTGGTGACCCCTGAGTTAGTGCATGTGCCTCACAGTACAAATGTCCTGCAGTCCTGGGTTCAATCCCAGGCTCGGGATCTTTCTGTGTGGAGTTTGCATGTCCTTCCCGTGAATGCGTGGGTTCCCTCCGGGTACTCCGGCCTCCTCCCACTTCCAAAGACATGCACCTGGGGATAGGTTGATTGGCAACACTAAATTGGCCCTAGTGTGTGAATGTGAGTGTGAAAGTGTGAATGTTGTCTATCTGTGTTGGCCCTGCGATGAGGTGGAGACTTGTCCAGGGTGTACCGCGCCTTCCGCCCGATTGTAGCTGAGATAGGCGCCAGCACCCCCTGCAACCCCAGAAGGGACTAAGCGGTAGTATATGGATGGACGGAGATACTGTTGACATAGTGCTGTATTTTATTTTTATCTTTTTTTTTTTAACCAAAAATGCTTTGCTCTGATTAGGGCATGGGTGTCAAACTCTGGCCCGCGGGCCGAATTTGGCCCACCGTGTAATTTAATTTGGCCCTTGAGGCAATATCAAAATAACATTACAGCTGGCCCGCCGTTATTACACAGCAGCGGTGCCGCTGTAACACTGCAATTTCTCACACTTGCCAATCCTCTCGAAGTTCAGTGCCCCTCCCGAAAATCTCCCAGGGCAAGCATTCTCCAGATTTTCACCCGGACAACAATATTGAGGGCGTGCCTTAAAGGCACTGCCTTTAGGATTCTCTACAACATGTCGTCACGTCCGCATTTCCTCCATACAAACAGCGTGCGGGCCCACTCGCATAATATATGCAGCTATTACACACACATAAGTGAATGCAAGGCATACTTGGTCAACCGCCATACAGGTCACACTGAGGGTGGCCGTATAAACAACTTTACAACTGTTACAAATATGCGCCACACTGTGAACTCACACCAAACAAGAATGACAAACACATTTCAAGTGAACATCTGCACTGTAACATAACATAAACACAACAAAACAAATACCCAGAACCCCTTGCAGCACTAACTCTAACAGGGCGCTACAATATATTTTGATATAATAATAATAATAATAATGGATTAGATTTATATCGTGCTTTTGGGACGGCGTGGCGCAGTGGGAGAGTGGCCGTGCGCAACCCGAGGGTCCCTGGTTCAAATCCCACCTAGTACCAACCTCGTCACGTCCGTTGTGTCCTGAGCAAGACACTTCACCCTTGCTCCTGATGGGTGCTGGTTAGCGCCTTGCATGGCAGCTCCCTCCATCAGTGTGTGAATGTGTGTGTGAATGGGTAAATGTGGAAGTAGTGTCAAAGCGCTTTGAGTACCTTGAAGGTAGAAAAGCGCTATACAAGTACAACCCATTTATCATTTATTTATTTTCTATTGTTAGATACTCAAAGCGCTCACAAAGAAGTGGGAACCCATCATTCATTCACACCTGGTGGTGGTAAGCTACATTTGTAGCCACAGCTGCCCTGGGGTAGACTGACGGAAGCGTGGCTGCCAGTTTGCGCCTACGGCCCCTCCGACCACCACCAATCATTCATTCATCATTCATTCACCAGTGTGTTTTTTTCCTCCCTATTTGGAAGTAGCTGGAGAGAGATGGTCGACGATGAGGCGGCGAGGATGATTGGCCAAGTGCCATTGAGGTGGGCGGGAAGCTGCAGAGTTTGACTTGAGGAAGACCAGGGGGCAAAGGGTGAAGTGTCCTGCCCAAGGACACAACGGCAGCAATTTGGATGTCAATAGGTGGGAAGCGAACCTGCAACCCTCAGGTTTCTGGCACGGCCGCTCTACCCACTACGCCATGCCGCCCCCATTTTTTTGCAGAAGGCTGCAAATAGAAAAGAGGCATTACATTTGTATTTAAATTTTTATTAGAAAAGCCATTGATATTTTTTAATTATTATTATTATTATTTGAAGCTCAATTTTACATGTCACTATAAAGTTACTGTATGTAAGCCTTGCTTGTTCAATGTTCAATGCAAAACTTGTTTGGGTCCCTATTAAAAGGTTAATTTGTTCAACCTTGGCCCGCGGCTCTGTTCAGTTTTAAATTTTGTCCCACTCTGTATTTGAGTTTGACACCCCTGGATTAGGGGGTACTTGAATTAAAAACAAATGTTCACAGGGGGTACATCACTGTAAAAAGGTTGAGAACCACTGCACTAACCCCTGTACAACCGTGCTGCCACTTGACTTTATCTCTTTTTTTCTTAACCAAAAATGCTTTGCTCTGATTAGGGCAGGGGTCGGGAACCTTTTTGGCTGAGAGAGCCATATAAGCCAAATATTTTTAAAAGTATTTCCGTGAGAGCCATATATTTATTTTTTTTAACAGTGAATACAACTATACGCGTGCTTTTTTAAGAAAGACCAACATTTTTAGAGTATAATAAGTCTCTTATTCTTTTTAGTAACATTGTTATTCTGAGGCTAACCAAAAATAAATAAAATACTTCTTACCATTAATCCGACTTCTTGAACAGGTGCGGTAGAAACCGGATGGATGGATGAAAATGCATGAGAACGTTTTGTATTTTGAACGTTATTTATATATATATATATATATATATATATATATATATATATATACATATATACATCACTACGCTGCTGATCTGCCTCCGCTTGGGATGGTTTCCTGTGGACGGGACTCTTGCTGCTGTCTTGGATCCACTTTGAACTGAACTCTCGCGGCTGTGTTGGAGCCACTATGGATTGAACTTTCACAGTATCATGTTAGACCCGCTCGACATCCATTGCTTTCGGTCCCCTAGAGGGGGGGGGGGGGTTGCCCACATTTGAGGTCCTCTCCAAGGTTTCTCATAGTCATCATTGTCACTGGCGTCCCACTGGGTGTGAGTTTTCCTAGCCCTTATGTGGGTTCTTCCGAGGATGTCGTAGTGGTTTGTACAGTTCTTTGAGACATTTGTGATTTAGGGCTATATAAATAAACATTGATTGATTGATTGATTTTTGACACTGTGATTTCCAGCGGAATTATTCATTATTTTAATCGTGTTAAGCAATGTCAGCTAAGATTTATCTGAGAGCCAGGTGCAGTCATCAAAAGAGACACATCTGGCTCTAGAGCCATAGGTTCCTTACCGCTGGATTAGGGGGTACTTGAATTTAAAAAAAATGTTGACAGGGGGTACATCACTGAAAAAAGGTTGCGAACCACTGCACTAACCCCTGCTCCACCGTGCTGCCACTTGACAACACATTGTGTCCAACATTTTAAACAAGGATAAAATAAGTCATATTTTAGGTTCATTTAATAGTTAAAACAAACTGCACATCTTGAAAAATATCAGATTGTGTTTCTATATTTAATTAGGCAATTAAAAAACAATAAACAACCCTACTTCCTGTTAGCCGAGTTAACTTCCTGGCAGTCTTGCTAACGTCCATTAGATTGTATTATCATTTCTTCACATCACGACTTACGAGTTTGCGTAACATCCTTTGTGTCGTGCGCCTTTTACGCAGCGGCAGAACCGGTTGGGTGTGTTTTTTTCCTCCCTATTTGGATGTAGCTGGAGAGAGATGGTCGACGATGAGGCGGCGAGGAGGATTGGCCAAGTGGCACTGAGGTGGGCGGGAAGCTGCAGAGTCTGACTTGAGGAAGACCAGAGGCGAGTCCGGACGCGTCCTGGGTTAGACGTGGAAGTAAGAAGGCGAGACTCCCGAGTTTGATTTGTCTTCCAAAGGGTTGTCCAGATAGAAGAAGTTTGGACAACGCGGGTTAGTTCGTTGTCTCCGGGTTTCTCGATCACTGAACAGTCAGTCAGTCTTCCAATGTGCGTCAGAGGAATTCTTCTCCTGTGTGGACTCGCAGCTTCAGGTGAGATTAAACACTTTTATGTTTCTTTCTCACGTCGTTAGAACTATTTTAGTGGGGGTAAAGTTCCCCCTTTTGAATTAGAGATGATTTTTCAATAATGTTGAATGTGTTCTAAACCACTGGTTCTCAAATGGGGGTACGCGTACCCCTTTGGGTACTTGGAGGTATGCCAAGGGGTTCGTGAGATTTAAAAAATATATATTCTTAAAATACCAACAATTCAAAAAATCTTTATAAATATATTTATTGAATAATACTTTTAACAAAATATGAATAAGTTCATAAACTGTGAAAAGAAATGCAACAATGCAATATTCAGTGTTGACAGCTAGATTTTTTGTGGACATGTTCAATAAATATTGATGTTAAAGATTTCTTTTTTTGTGAAGAAATGTTTAAAATTAAAGGCCTCCTGAAACCCACTACTACCCACCACACAGTCTGATAGTTTATATATCAATGATGAATTGTTAACATTGCAACACATGCCAATACGGCCTTTTTAGTTTACTAAATTACAATTTTAAATTTCCTGGGAGTTTCGTCTTGAAAATGTCGTGTAATGATGAAGTGTACGGAAGACGTCACGGGTTTTTAGGAAATATGAGCGCTGCACACACACACAGCTAAAAGTTGTCTGCTTTAACCACATAATTACACAGTATTTTGGACATTTGTGTTGCTGAATCTTTTGCAATTTGTTCAATTAATATTGGAGAAAGATGGAGTTGGGAAGCTTTAGCCTTTAGCCAAACTAACACACGGTGATTCCTTGTTTAAAATTCCTGGAGGTGAAACTTTACTATGGATCAGAGCGCAGTCAAGCAAACATGAATCACGACGGAATGTCAACCAGCAGTTTTCGGTGAGAAAATTGTGGTAAAAAGTTGCTTCTTTTTGAAAATGTTGAGTTTGTGCCGTTCATAAAGCTGCCGTCGACTCCCCTGAGACATTGGCGTCAAGACACCCGTGGACGTACACCTCCGACTATCAGGTACTATTTAACTCACTAACACTAGCAACACAATAGAAAGATAAGGGATTTCCCAGAATTATCCTAGTAAATGTCTCTAAAAACATCGGAATCCGTCCCAATGCAATCTCGTTTTTGTTTTTTACTTATTTTTTTTAATTATTTTTTTTCTCTAGTCCGTCGCCATCAATATCCTCAAACACAAATCTTTCATCCTCGCTCAAATTAATGGGGAAATTGTCGTTTTCTCGGTCCAAATAGCACTTTTTGTTGGAGGCCCCCATTAAAAACAATGTGAGGAGCCCTCACACGTGTAACGTCATCGTCTGCGACTTCCGGTAGAGGCAGGGCATTTCTCTTAACACCGAAAGTTGCGAACTTTATCGTGGATGTTCTCTACGAAATCCTTTCAGCAACAATATGGCAATATCGCGAAATGATCCAGTATGACACATAGAATGGACCTGCTATCCCCGTTTTAATAAGAAAATCTCATTTCAGTAGGCCTTTAATAAAGTATTTCTGATTCTGATTGCAGCGCAGATAAAAAAAAAAAACGTCCACATAAATACATGAAAGACATGAAAACACGAGGGGAAATATTAAAAAACACAAAGGACATGAAAGACATTAAAAAAAAGAGCACAGCCTTGACGCAACCATGTGATCATATCGGGAAAAAGTCGCTAAAAAAATCCATACATTTTCAGTACACTTATTATTTTATTTTTCACCTCCTTCTTTCACGTGTATTTCCAAACAAAGTTATTTATTTCAAGCCCTGATATTTGTCTCTTTTATGTTTTTAAAACAGTCGACAGGAGGCTACGTAAATAGTTGCTCTGTTGTGCTTAGTTGATTACTTGTCAAACATGACAGTTTAGAACAGTGGTTCTCAACTTTTTTTCAGTAATGTCCCCCCTGTGAACATTTTTTAATTCATGTACATCCACGGCTAAACTACTGACTAAACTACTACCACAACTTGGTTTACTATTTATAAAATATAATAATGTTGGGTTACCTGGAACTTAAAATAGGCCACCCGGCCTGAATCCACACTTCCCTTGCCAAACACCTTCGTTTCCCAGCCCTCATGCTTGGATAAATAGGCCTTCATGCCATCTACGCATTGTTGGGAGACTGTTTTGCTGTTAGATCGCGTCCAAATTTGCAAAGTGCGCGAGATTTTTATGGACAAGTTCCATAAATATTGATGATAAAGATTTTTTTTTTTTTGTGAAGAAATGTTTAGAATTAAGTTCATGAATCCAGATGGATCTCTATTACAATCCCCAAAGAGGGCACTTTAAGTTGATGATTACGTCTATGTGTAGAAATCTTTATGTAATTGAATCACTTGTTTATTTTTCAACAAGTTTTTAGTTATTTTTATATATTTTTTTCTAAATAGTTCAAGAAAGACCACTACAAATGAGCAATATTTTGCACTGTTATAAAATTTAATGAATAAGAAACTGATGACATAGTGCTGTATTTTACTTCTGTAATCTTTTTTTTTTTTTAACCATAAATGCTTTGCGCTGATTAGGGGGTACTTGAATTAAAAAAATGTTCACTGAAAAAAGGTTGAGAACCACTGTTCTTAACTGCCATGTTTGACAAGTAATCAACTTGGCTCAATAGAGCAACTATATACGTCGCCTTCCGTCGACTGTTTTTAAAACATAAAAGAGACAAATATCAGGGCTGGAAATAAATAACTTTGTTTGGAAATACACGTGAAAGAAGGAGGTGAAAAATAAAACAATAAGTGAACTGAAAATGTAGCGATTTTTTTTTTTGTGACTTTTTCCCGATATGATCACGTGGTTGCGTCAAGGCTGTGCTCTTTTTTTTATGTCTTTCATGTCCTTTGTATTCTTTAATGTTTCCCCTTTTTCTCTAGTGACTCAAAGCGCTTTACATAATAAAACCCAAAATCTATCTATCCATCCATCCATTCATTTTCTACCACTTGTCCCTCTTGGGGTTGCGGGGGGCGACCCCAAAAGGGACAAGCTACAATCTCAGCTACAATCGGGCGGAAGGTGATGTACACCCTGGACAAGTCGCCCTTGGCACTGGGATTAGGCGGGTAAAGTGTCTTGCTCAAGGACACAACGGCAGTGACTAGGATGGCGGAAGCGGGGTTCGAACATGGAACCCTCAAATTGCTGACACGGCCACTCTATCTACCAAATAAGCTATACCGCCCCAAAGACCAGAACAGGATCGCTGAAGGGTCTGCCGATCTATGCCTGGACCCCTGAAGAGGGGGTCCAGACTGAGGCCAAGGGAAAAAAACCCTCATACCATAGCACAGATCCCTATTACACATGTGTAAGAGGAAAACATCAAAGAACACAAAGGACATTAAAGACATTAAAAGAGCAGAGCTGATGCAACCTGCCACTTCTACATACAGCTATGAATAAAAATAATCTAAATAAACTCTTATATAGTAAAACTACATGCACGTTCACGCCCAAATGCAGTAACCATTTAATTTGACGCTTTTGCATTATTTACCACAAGTATCCAACATTTGTAAGTCAGAATAATTGAAAATGATCATAGATCCCTTAAAACTGTTTTTATAATGTGCAATTAGACTAAAGTGGTTTGGACTCGATTGAACATATGAACAAATCAACATTTATGTATCAAGGAAGTGGTCTAAGATGTAAAAGAGCAGTAATGTTCGTATTTTCTATTCTCGTACTTAATCATTAACTAATTTTTAGTAAAAAACTATAAATATCCATTTACCGTTAGTTTTTTTAGGTTGTCTGTTATAACATATTTAGTATTGTATCAGACTAGTTGTATCGGTGTTTCTGAAAAAGCGACCCAAACACACATACAAAGGATTTTTACAGCTAAATTATTTAAAAATATTTATTTATATTTTATATACCAGCCCCCACAAGCATTTTTTTCTGTCAATGTGGCCCCCGAGTAAAATTAAGTGGGTTGTACTTGTATAGCGCTTTTCTACCTTCAAGGTACTCAAAGCGCTTTGACACTACTTCCACATTTACCCATTCACACACACATTCACACACTGATGGAGTGAGCTGCCATCAGTGCCATGTGTAATTGCTAAGCCCTGCCTATCTTCCAATTGTGGTAACATCTCTAAGTTTTCAGTCATTGTATTTTACAATCAAACAATCACGCATAGGGATGGATACTGAATTTTTTGTAATCCATGCCAACAAAGCAAGTATCTCTGATAGGTAGCACTCAAAAGTAAGGCTCCACTTTTTAAATTGTGCTAGCTCGATGCTAGTTTACATTGGAGATGTTCCTTATACAGTACATGCTTCTGATTAGCATGAGAGATTGTACATGCTGATTCAAAACATTTTCACACATGGTAACCAAAACTAAAACAAAAATACATGTTGCACTGAAACACCTGATGTGTAATTAGTACAGTAAGTGCTACCTTGCCATTTTGTGGTGTACATATCTGCGGTCTTAGTGCATTAAAGATTTTGAAGTATCTATCGAGTACCATTGCGATTTGAGTACCTATTAAAGTTTTATGTTAAAACTACTTAGGTCGAAGTGTTTTAAGAGCATTGGAATTTTTTAAAGTATGTTTGAAAGCTGTGTGGAGTGTGTGTGGAAGGCTTATGAACACATTCAAGGGGAAACACATATTTATGGAATTTTGCTTATTATTCACGGTCCTTATGTGAGATAAGCACCAGGGTTTGTTAATAAGGCGGCCGCTTTAACAACAAAGCGCCACCGCCAAAAATAAAGTCAGTACGTCTCTCCAGCACCCAGCATTGTCCCACCCACAAAACCATCTGATTGCTTACACGCAGAGCTGTAACAGCCAATCAGCAGTGCATATTCAGAGTGCATGTAACAGCCAATCAGCAGTGTGTATTCAGAGCACATGTAACAGCCAATCAGCAATGCATAATCAGAGTGCATGTAACAGCCAATCAGCGGTGTGTGTTCAGAGCGCTTGTAACAGCCAATCGTATTCAAAGCGCATGTAACAGCCAAATAGCAGCGCGTATTCAGAGCGCATGGACTCAGTGCTCCTTTGGTGGATTGAGCAGAAAGGTGAGCTTACGGCAGCGGACTCCCCCCAAATAAAAAAAAACACTTCCAAGTCAACTAATAGTAACATCACTATGAGCCCGTTGTCGTTCTAGAAACATAAGCGGCAGCTCAACTCGCTCGCAGTCCTTGAGGTGAAGACTAATTAGCTTTTAGCGTAATGTTAGCTCACTGCGTGGTGTGTGAGCGTGTGTGCGTGTGTGTGTGTGCATGCATGTGTTACGGACAGCATAGCCGAGAAAGACTAGCATTATTGACCTACAGTTAACAACTAAGTTATTTCACTTTACCTATTTCTGTGTTGATTAAGCTGTGTTGAAGCAGCAAACAAGGACATTATGTTAAATGAAGAGTTTCCTTAAGCTGTCTCTTAATAGTTGATATAATAATGTAACTTCATCATAAAGCCTACATGAACTCCATAGTCTCTCCTATTGCTGTTGTACTATTTTTTCAGCTATAGTTACATTAATCATTAGTAATGTAGCAGCCTAGTTTTGAATGGCAAGGTCCCTGCTATCAAATGTTGATTACAAATATAATATTTACATAATAACAATCAACTACAGGCTTCCCAAATGCTGTAATATATTAAGCATGATGAGTTGAGCCTGTCAGCATGTGGCCCCACTTTTAACCCCTTTTTTTTTTTCCCAAACACTTATTGCAAACGCTTACTTACAGTAAGTCATTAATTTGACTTTGTAAGTCATTATTTTAGTATCTCAGGTAACTAGGACTGTTTTGTTTTCACGGAAAAAATATCGAGATATATATCGTATATCGCTATTCAGCAAATGGAGCGGAAAATAAAACCAAAAGTTGGAGGCTTCTTCACGCGACGAAGACAACCTACGTCACCCCAGTCTGTAGTCTATTGCCCCCCCAGGCTGTGGTGGCAGCGACGAGGTGGAGACGTGATGGCGACAGGCCGAGTTACACCGATCCTTACATCCACCCACCCCCTTCCTCGGTCCCCTTCTCCTGGAGAGTCACCACCTTTACTAACACATTTTCTGGAGGAAACACTGAGAACACATGATTTTCTTTTTTTATGCATTCTAACTCGTAAATAAACGTGAGCAAAAGTCAGTTGACAATGGCGCCAACTGGAGTCGCTCTATTCCCCCTAAGAAGTACCCGAAAAAACACCTTCCTCAACAACTGCAAGGTTTCTACTTAAGCAAGAGGAGGACATACATTTAAACACACAGCATGCAACAACAAATCAATGAATATAGCAGCAGTAACGCTAGCACGGTGCCATAGATACAACAGGTACTACAAACTCACCATCTATCATGTTATAGTTCTATTACCTGTGAAATTGAAATTATGCCGTCTCATTTAGATGGGCAGAACGGGAGACACAATCTCACCGGCTGCGAGGCGGGCCGTAAGTTTCATGCCTGTCGCATGGCACTATAGCCTTTCCTTTCATCGCGGCAGGGAAGTGTACAAGCAGTGACCTAAAGCTTGCACCCATTGGCCACAGGGCTACTGATTTTCAAGAAGTGAATGTTCAATTGTAGTCGAAGGAAAGTTGCATGTTTTCCTGCAACCACATTCTCACTCAGTTATTTCCATTATTCAGATGGAACTCATAAAATTTGAATATCGTGTAAAAGTCAATTGATGTCAGCAGTTTAACTTCAAATGTGAAAGTAATAGGTGATATTACCTAATTATATGCAAAGTGAGATATGTCAGGCTGTAGTTATTATAATTTTGATGATCATGGCTTACAGTTTCTGTTGAAGACCCCACATTTTCTTAGATTTTCAATACAAGGTTTTCATACACTGTAAGCCATAATCATCAAAATTACATTAAAAGAAGGGTTGAATTATCTTGTGTTGCATGCTATGTACATGATAGTTTCATCTTGTAAATCTAAACAAACCATTCTAATATTTAGAGTGTCACCAATATATTTTCTAGGGAGATGACAAAAAAATTCTTAAACGTCTTAACGTTCTAAAAATGTTGGTATAAATCTTACATTCTTGAATAATTTTTACATATGTTTTATTTTGTTGTATTCTACAGAATAATATATATATATATATATATTTTTTTTTTTTAAGTTTTTCTCTCTGCTATGTGCCTCTTAAGACCTCACTGTTGGCTTTGTAAGGTTATGTTCACTCTAAACTAAACACAATTGATGCTAATCCACCTTTTTCCAAACGAGAATCGATAAAAGAACAGTTAAAGAACTGAATCGTCAAGCAGAATCGGAATAGGAAATTCATATCAATTCCCATCCCTACACCGTATACAGATGACCAACTGCTCGGTTTATGTCCAAAACCTTTTTCTATCCAGATGAGAGGCATAATTTATCATCTAGAATTTACTTTAAAAAAATACATGTGTTTTTGTCTCTTATAAGGCTTGTGAATGTTAGGCAAAATTTTAAAAAGTGCAGTTCATTCTTTAAATGCATCTAATATTCATAAAATAGATAGCGTCCTTACTTGTGGAAATTCATTTACCACAGGGGCCTGGAAGGTAACCCGCATTGAAAATTGAGGGAACACTGTACTTACAGGCAAACACTCTGTAGGGCTCAACAAAGACAAGACTGGCACATTCAACTTTCTAACTAAGACCTTGGACAAACTAAAAGTAAATGTGTACTTGCAAATTAGATTTGGAAGTCTAAGAAAACTAAATATAATAAAGGAACAGCAAAGTTATCAGTGTTAAATACATATATATATATATATATATATATATATATGTTATATACAAATGCAAATTTATTATCACATTATCACACACAAAATTACAGAAAATTGTTACTGTTGAGTACAGGTTTTGATGGCCAGGTGCAGGGAAAACTGTACCCACCCCTAATCACGCACCTATTTGGTACATCAAATTATAACTATATATTGTATTGCATGATGATAAGTTCACAAACAACACCACAAGCTTCTTTGAATCGAGGTAGGGGGGGTGTGACATTTCAAAAGTACTTCAAACGTCAGATACAATACTGATTGTTTGTGTGAGTGGGAAAGCGCCACAGGGACCTCAGCCTGCGTCTTCAAGCGCTTGCCATGCGTCATAACCTGGCACAATGACTGGGCCAAATAGCCACCAGGGAGGGAATCCACATCGGAAGCAAGAGAGTCATACCAGTAATTGCCAATCATCCAATCATGAACACATTGTGTTTTGTTATCGTGGCCTCAGTCGTTTCCTGCCTATTGATGTGTTTGTTGTGTCCAAACAGGTATTTAAATGGCACCGTTTGACGCAAACAGTTGCAGGATATCCAGGATATCAAATAACACAAGAACTGCATGAGCAGAGTGGAAATATTGACTACCTCTATCTTGTTGTTAAATCTGTCAAAGAACTGCATGAGCGTAGTGGTAATATTAACTACCTCTATCTTGTTGTTAAATCTGTCATAGCTTATTCATAGTGTCTTGTTTTATCAACCAATGTATCACTAATCACAATTCATTCATTAGAGGGATTCATTTTCAGTTAATCCCTGTTTAGTGTATCCAAACCCTTCCACAGTGGCGGTGTCCCAAATCACTCATCTCCATTCAGCGTCAATTAGGGTTAGACTCCAAAAAAACTATAAAGAAAAGCGGGAGCTCAAAAAATGGCCAACTGAGGTCATATATTGAAGCCACTCAGTGACACATCATCGAGGTGACAGCTACGCTGTTAAGGGGGCAGTTTGTCTGTTGGAAGCCTAACAAATACTCATGTTTTCAAATATCAAGATTTTGATATCAATCAAAATAGTCGTGATAACGGTTTTTGTTCAATTGTCCAGCCCTAGGTTTATGCAACGTACTATCACACAGCCACACTAGCTGGCATCCATTACACTATTACAGTCGAACCTATTAATGGCGACAACCTGTCTTAAGTCGATCAACTCATCAAGTCTGCTGTTGTCGACATGAGAGGCCCACATGGGTAATTGTAGGGGTGTGGGAAAAAATCGATTCGAATTTGAATCGCGATTCTCACATTGTGCGATTCAGAATCGATTCTCATTTTTAAAAAAAATCTTATTTAATTTTTTTTAATCAATTCAACAAAACAATACACAGCAATACCATAACAATGCAATCCAATTCCAAAACCAATCCTGACCCAGCAACACTCAGAACTGCAATAAACAGCAATTGAGGAGACACAAACACGACACAGAACAAACCAAAAGTAGTGAAACAAAAATGAATATTATCAACAACAGTATCAATATTAGTTATTATTTCAGCATAGCAGTGACTAAAAATTCCTCATTGA